>NC_072784.1:9976693-10111063 GCF_022539595.1 Amphiprion ocellaris | reverse complement strand
GCCTCCTTTACATTATTTCATCATATGGCATGTTTTTACAACATGTTTGAAAAATTGCATTTTTTTTCGACATAGTATAGTAAGGCGTTTTTTTTGCGCCAAAATTCATGATGATTTTTTTTCAAAGAAAACCTTACCATAGTGTTTTTCACGGCCTCCTTTACATTATTTCATCATATGGCACGTTTTTACAACATGTTTGAAAAACTGCATTTTTTTTCGACATAGTATAGTAAGGCGTTTTTTTTGCGCCAAAATTCATGATGATTTTTTTTCAAAGAAAACCTTACCATAGTGTTTTTCACGGCCTCCTTTACATTATTTCATCATATGGCACGTTTTTACAACATGTTTGAAAAATCGCATTTTTTTTTCGACATAGTATAGTAAGGCGTTTTTTTGCGCCAAAATTCATGATGATTTTTTTTTCAAAGAAAACCTTACCATAGTGTTTTTCACGGCCTCCTTTACATTATTTCATCATATGGCATGTTTTTACAACATGTTTGAAAAATTGCATTTTTTTTCGACATAGTATAGTAAGGCGTTTTTTTTGCGCCAAAATTCATGATGATTTTTTTTTCAAAGAAAACCTTTCTGGCGTGTTTTTCACGGCCTCCTTTACATTATTTCATCATATGGCATGTTTTTACAACATGTTTGAAAAATTGCATTTTTTTTCGACATAGTATAGTAAGGCGTTTTTTTGCGCCAAAATTCATGATGATTTTTTTTTTCAAAGAAAACCTTACTATAGTGTTTTTCACGGCCTCCTTTACATTATTTCATCATATGGCACGTTTTTACAACATGTTTGAAAAATCGCATTTTTTTTTCGACATAGTATAGTAAGGCGTTTTTTTTGCGCCAAAATTCATGATGATTTTTTTTTCAAAGAAAACCTTTCTGGCATGTTTTTCACGGCCTCCTTTACATTATTTCATCACATGGCACGTTTTGACAGCATGTTTGAAAAATCGCAGTTTTTTTTCGACATAGTACAGTAAGGCGTTTTTTTTGCCCCAAAATTCATGATGTTTTTTTTTTTTAAAGAAAACCTTTCTGGGGTATTTTTCACGGCCTCCTTTACATTATTTCATCACATGGCACGTTTTTACAACATGTTTGAAAAATCGCAGTTTTTTTCGACATAGTATAGTAAGGCGTTTTTTTTGCGCCAAAATTCATGATGATTTTTTTTTCAAAGAAAACCTTACCATAGTGTTTTTCGCGGCCTCCTTTACATTATTTCATCATATGGCACGTTTTTACAACATGTTTGAAAAATCGCAATTTTTTTCGACATAGTATAGTAAGGCGGTTTTTTTTGCGCCAAAATTCTTGATTTTTTTTTTTCAAAGAAAAAATTTCTGGAGTGTTTTTCACGGCCTCCTTTACAATATTTCATCATATGGCACGTTTTTACAACATGTTTGAAAAATTGCATTTTTTTTTCGACATAGTATAGTAAGGCGTTTTTTTTGTGCCAAAATTCATGATGATTTTTTTTTCAAAGAAAACCTTTCTGGCATGTTTTTCACGGCCTTCTTTACATTATTTCATCACATGGCACGTTTTAACAGCATGTTTGAAAAATCGCAGTTTTTTTTCGACATAGTATAGTAAGGCGTTTTTTTGCGCCAAAATTCATGATGATTCTTTTTTGAAAGAAACCTTTCTGGCGTGTTTTTCACGGCCTCCTTTACATTATTTCATCATATGGCACGTTGTTTCAACATGTTTGAAAAATGGCATTTTTATTCGACATAGTATAGTAAGGCGTTTTTTTTGCGCCAAAATTCATGATGATTTTTTTTTCAAAGAAAACCTTTCTGGCGTGTTTTTCACGGCCTCATTTACATTATTTCATCATATGGCACGTTTTTACAACATGTTTGAAAAATTGCATTTTTTTTCGACATAGTATAGTAAGGCGTTTTTTTTGCGCCAAAATTCATGATGATTTTTTTTTCAAAGAAAACCTTACCATAGTGTTTTTCGCGGCCTCCTTTACATTATTTCATCATATGGCACGTTTTTACAACATGTTTGAAAAATCGCAGTTTTTTTCGACAGTATAGTAAGGCTTTTTTTTTTTGCGCCAAAATTCTTGATTTTTTTTTTTCCAAAGAAAACATTTCTGGAGTGTTTTTCACGGCCTCCTTTACATTATTTCATCATATGGCACGTTTTTACAACATGTTTGAAAAATCACATTTTTTTTCGACATAGTATAGTAAGGCGTTTTTTTGTGCCAAAATTCATGATGATTTTTTTTTCAAAGAAAACCTTTCTAGCGTGTTTTTCACAGCCTCCTTTACATTATTTCATCATATGGCACGTTTTTACATGTTTGAAAAATTGCATTTTTTTCGACATAGTATAGTAAGGCTTTCTTTTTGCGCCAAAATTCATGATCTTTTTTTTTTCCAAGAAAACCTTTCTGGGGTGTTTTTCACGGCCTCCTTTACATTATTTCATCACATGGCACGTTTTTACAACATGTTTGAAAAATCGCAGTTTTTTTCGACATAGTATAGTAAGGCGTTTTTTTTGTGCCAAAATTCATGATGATGTTTTTTTCAAAGAAAACCTTTCTGGCATGTTTTTCACGGACTCCTTTACATTATTTCATCACATGGCACGTTTTAACAGCATGTTTGAAAAATCGCATTTTTTTTCGACATAGTATAGTAAAGCGTTTTTTTTGCGCCAAAATTCATGATGATTTTTTTTCAAAGAAAACCTTACCATAGTGTTTTTCGCGGCCTCCTTTACATTATTTCATCATATGGCAGGTTTTTACAACATGTTTGAAAAATCGCAGTTTTTTTCGACATAGTATAGTAAGGCGTTTTTTTTGCGCCAAAATTCATGATGTTTTTTTTTTCCAAGAAAACCTTTCTGGGGTGTTTTTCACGGCCTCCTTTACATTATTTCATCACATGGCACGTTTTTACAACATTTTACAAAAATGTCATAGTTTAGGATGTCGTTCAAAATGTGACAAAAACGTCATACTTTAGTATGTAGTCCAAAATATGACAAAAACGTCATTGTTTAGTATGTGGTCCAAAATTTCACCAGAACGTCATAGTTTAGTTTTTGGTCAAAAGACTCACCAAAACGTCATAGTTTTGTATGTTGTCCAAAAACGCACCAAAACGTCATTGTTTAATATGTGGTCCAAAATTTCATCAAAATGTCGTAGTTTAGTATGTGGTCCAAAATTTCACCAAAACATCATAGTTTAGTATGTCGTCGAAAATTTCACCGAAACATCATAGGTTAGTATGTCGTCCAAAATGTGACAAAAACGTCATAGATTAGTATGTCGTCCAAAATGTGACAAAACGTCAGTTTTGTATGTCGTCCAAAATGTCACCGAAACGTCATTGTTTAGTATGTGGTCCAAAATTTCACGAAAACGTCATAGTTTAGTATGTGGTCCAAAAACGCACCAAAATGTCATAGTTTTGTATGTCGTCCAAAAACGCACCAAAACGTCATAGTTTAGTATGTGGTCCAAAATTTCACCAAAATGTCGTCGTCCAAAATTTCGCCAAAACGTCATAGGTTAGTATGTGGTCCAAGAACGCACCAAAGCGTCATAGCTTAGTATGTCGTCCAACAACTCACTAAAACATCAGTTTAGTAAGTGGTACAAAAAGTCACCAAAACGTCAGTTTCCTATGTCGTCCAAAAACTCACCAAAACATCATAATTTAGTATGTCGCCTGACAAGTCACCAAAACGTCCTAGTTTGGCATGTTGTCCAAAATTTCACCAAAACATCATAGTTTCGTATGTCGTTTCCAGTCACCAAAACATCATATGTAGTTTCTGTTGTCTGAAGTGTCACCAAAACGTCAGTTTAGTATGCCGTCTGAAAAGTCACTGTCAGTTTAGTGTGTCATCTGAAAAGGTACCAAATGTCATCGTTTAACATGTCGTTTAAAAAGTCAACTAAACGTCATTGTTAGTATGCTGTCCAAAATTTGATAAAGATGTCATAGTTCAGTATGTCGTCCGACACGTCAACAAAATGTCATAGTTTTACTATGTGGTCAAAAATTTTGTAGTATGCATCTAAATTGACAATCACATCCTAAAATTTTTTCTTGACCAAATACTTTCTTGATTACAGATACTTTACTTTCATTACTACATAATGAGGTTTTTGACAACATACCAACATACCATACTTTCACCGCTGTTTGACATCTTCTTTCAACACTTTCCAACACAGTTAACTTTTTAGCAATGTATCATAATTCTTAATTGTGTATTTTTTGTATAACATATCTGAAAATAGCAGACGGTTTGAATAGTTGTTGGTGAAACAAATCAAAGGGAGGGTAGTTCGAGGTTTGTATATGTTTAATTGAATTGTAGTTGCTTAAAAACATTTCTCGTTCACACAGTTGGATTATAGACCTGGAGACAACAGTAACCACGGCAACAACACAAATAGATCATTAGCGAATCAAGACATTCTCAGGATTGTCAGTAAAGTCAAAGTAAAGCTCAAACATGGTAGCTCCTCTGTGTGGAGGACAGATTCAGATTGTAGGAAAGAAGTGATGATTGAAAAGGTAATAAAAAAAACCTAAAATGAATTTAAACGTGACGTTGAACACGAGCAGGAATTCTCAGTTCTCGGTGGGGAAACATCTCTCAGCTCTTTAAATAAACACCGTCAGCAGTTTTGTGAAGGAAGAAGAATGAAGCTCAGTCGGTCGTCTTGTCCCATCCTGCACCTGGTTAGCTGTGGATCATCTGCAGGGGAACATGACAACCTGAGCGACTGCTGGTTCACATGAGGATCAAAAACACCAGCGACTTATTTTCACTTACAGGTTGTTGGTTCACGTAGTTTCCTGTTTCATCGTCATCATCGTCGTCGTCGCTGTCAGTTGTAGCCGTTGTCGCTGATGTCGGCCCTGAAGGACAAAATGGAAACTAAACGTCAGATTAATGCGTTTATCCTGAGATAATCAGCACTTCAGGGTTTTATTCCTGTGTTCAGTTCGAAACACCAAAGATCAAAGAATCAACCTGTTGTATAAAACCTCATTAATAGTTTCTCAAAACGTTCCCTTCACCTTCACTCTGGAACTACAGATCACATGGAAAGAAACCAACAGAAACTGGACGTAAAACTCACTTTGATTGTACATCGAGTCCACATTCAGATAGTCTGAGGACACAAACGTGAACGCAAATGTGAAAATGTGTGAATATGAATTCAGTTAAGGTGACTTTAAACAGAGGAAAGATCATCAAGGCAAAAACAAAACTAAATGATCCTTTAGGATGAACAACCTGTTGAAGCTTCCTTTGCGATGTTCACATAGTCGTGGTCGTTCTGAACATCTGGGGGTGAAAACAAACAGCTGATCAGTTCATGTGGGATCTCAAACTGACTTCATGCATTTCTGAATATTTCTTTCTGCTTTAGATGAAACTTTACCAAACTGTACCTGAACTGGGCGTTGAGGCTCCGCTTCGATTGGTCACAGGATCTTGTCCTTCGGGTATCACGATTCTGCAAAAACCAAAGAAGAAGAAAAGATGAGACTCTAATTTTTAAACTATAGCTGTAGCAGCGATCCCGGTACACAAGATGCCACAAAAAAAGCAGAAGAAGAGAGGAAACCTACATGTATCCGGATCCGGCTTCATCAGCGTCGCTCTCCAAAGATTCAGGTCCTGCAAGAAACAACATTCAAACTCACTGATACCACAAAGACCTCAAAGAGTTCAGCAGGTTGATTCTACCTCTGGTGACACCAGAACTCAGCATGATTTATAATCATGAGTCCTATCAGACCAGTCATTTCCATGTAAAGACCAATGTTGCTCCAAAAGTCACTCAAGTTGCGATAAATATAGGTTTCTCCTCTGGTATCACCAGGTTTTTGAGAGCACTGAAGTCTATTTTACCTGACTGCAGTACTTTTTGTAAATGTCTCCAACACATTACTTCTCAATTAGAAAAAAAAAAACCAGATTAAACCAAGTCCAAATCGAGTGTTACGCTAGTCTAAAACCAAGTCCAAAACTGGATCTAAATCTAGTCTAAAACCAATTACAGAACCAGGTTTTAAACCAAGTCCAAACCAAGTATAAATCCTGTCATCAACCAACTCCAAAACAAGTTTGAAACCAAGTCCAACGTGAGTCAAATACCTGTCTAAAATCAGCTTCAAGCTCTCGCAATGCACTTTGTAAACATCTTCAACACAATACTTCTCGTTTGTGTTTTGAAAAAGCTCTTACCAATACCTGGATTCTCATAACTTGGGTTACTCTCTGTGGGACAGAAAAGGGGGATTTTGTTCAGACTTCACGTTGAAATGTAAACATTTGAACAAACTTGAAGAAAAAGATTCCTCTTTACAGTTTTATGGAAACATAAAATACAGAATAAACTGCTGAGTACATAAATGTGAATAACAGCAGGAAAAGCAGCATCCGACCTGTTTCTGATGGATGGTAGGGTGAAGGTTGCCACACAGTTCCACCATCAGCTCGATTTGGGCTGAATGTGAAAAACAAAAGAAACACCCGACAGTGAAAAGTTAAACCAGAGGAGCACATTTTATGACCAAATCAAAGCACTGATGTAAGGCAAAGGAACTCTTTGGACATCTATTTGATGAACAGACTCCAACTGTCTGAAAACATTTATTTGGGACGTTTCGGTGACCAAGGGATCCACATCATTCAGGCTCATCAGTTCTTGTAAGTATGAAACACCAGAGGAGTTTACATTCGCTGGTTTCACCACTTTAACTATCGAACTTGTAGAACTTTAAAATCCAAACTGAGGTTCATGTTTTTGTTACATTTTGGTTTCACATTCAGCCATGTGAGGACAGTAAATAACTTGACCCATGTCCTGTTTTCATTGGTAAATCACTTGTTTTGGCTTCTTTTAAACATGTTTTTGGACTGTCTCAGAATCGGTTTTAGACTGTAGTTGGACTTTGTTTTATAACTGGTTCGGTAATTGGTTTTAGACTACATTTGACTAGGCTCAGACTGGTTTCAGTCTTGGTTTTGGTCTTGGTTTAACACCTGATTCTGTAATTGGTTTCAAACTACATTTAGAATAGGTTTCAACTGGTTTTGTACTTGGGTTTAGACTGGATTTGGACTTAATTTCAAACCTGGTTATATATTTGGTTTTAGACTACCTATGGAGTTGGTTTAAAATAGTTTTATACTTGGGTTTAGGCTAGTTTTAGACTATATTTAGACCTGGTTTAGATCTCATTTTGGGCTGGATTTAGAGTTGGTTTAAACACTGGATCTGTAATCGGTTTTAGACAGGGTGGGCCATAAGTTTCCATCCATAGGAAAATGTATATTGCATATTTTTTTATGTTTCAGATACCCTAGAAGATGCGTTTGATGCTATCTTTGGGGGCACTTGAAGGTCATGGTGTATCAGGTGAAGATACGAGACATAAAGCATCTCAAGGAACGTATCACCAACACCATTACAAACATAACTTCAACTGTGCTAATGCAAGTTCATCAACAGTGAAAAACACGTATTAATATGTGTTTTTGAAACAATGGTAATCCTATAGAGCACATTATATAAATAAAACCGGTTGTCCAACATAAAATGTTTATTTTTCCTATATATGGAAACTTATGGCCTACACTGTACATTTGGAGTTGGTTTAGATTAGATTTACACTTGGATTTAGGCTAGTTTTAGAGTGTGTTTAGACTTGGTTTAGATCTCATTTTAGACTGGTTTCATGCTGGTTTTAGACTGCTCACTGAAACTTCTCAAATAAATGTATTTTATGTTTTATGCATAAGTTAGACAGTGTGTGAGAGTCTGTTTGGAACAAATCAAATCCTGACATGACACAACTCTGATCAGTCTTCATCCCTCAAAAACAAAATTAGAACATCCAAATACATCAGATCTGAGAGTTTGAAAAAATAAATAAATAAAAAGTGACTCACAAAGGTGACGGATGGCTGACGGGAGGGCGGAGGGAGTTCGGGTCAGTGGTCGGCTGGGCTACAACTCAACAGAGAGGAGATAATCATCGTCATCATCGTCAATGACAGCATCATCGGCAAAGAGTCAAAATAACCAACATGGAATGAAGGAAGTTTTTGTATAAAACTACTGGACAAACAAAACTGTCCTCAAATGCTTAAACTTTTATCTTCAGGAGACAGAGTCTGGATTGCACAATTTTGGTGATTTAATTTTTTATTTTTTAAAAATCTCTTTCACAGTATTTTCCCCCTAAAAGTTCAGTCTGAATCAGTATAAAACCTAATATAAAACAAGTCTAAATCTAGTTTAGAGCAAGTTTGAATTTGTCAAAGAAAACCATCTAAAATCGAATAAAAACCAGTTTAAACAAAGTCCAAATCCAGTCTAAAACCAAGTATAAAACTACTTCAAACCTAGTGTAAATGTAGTCTAAAATCAATTACAGTACCAGGTCTTAAACGAAGTGCAAATCAGACCAAAATCAGATTAAAAAAGAAATACAAAAGTTATGTATGTTATAGAATCAAAGTGGTTAAACTACTGAATGTAAACTCCTCTGGTGTTTCATACTTACATGGATGGATGACTCTGAAATGCGGGGATCTGGTTTAGACACAGAAAGAGACCTGTTAGGAACCTGTGATTATTTTAGGATTTAATTATCATTCACTGACTTGCATGAGACTTACGGCACATACGCGTCTGAAGCGGTCTGAGTGATGGAGGCTGTTTGTGGCAAACAAATGAGATTAAAAAACAAAAAACAGTGTAGCATCAAATGTGTGAGCAGACAAAACCAAAAATCACATGAACATCAGATGTGTAAAAACTCTGATGTAATTCAGTTTTAACACGTCTAAATGGAAACCAATGGGGCCTTTATGAAGTATTAATATGGAAACCGCATGCGGCTGCAGAAGCTTCATCCCACCCATGGGGCCTTTTTTCCTGCAGTTCACACAGGTGAAGACGAGGAGGACGACAGCGATGACGACGGCGACGAACAAGACGACGCAGAGCCAGGTGATGTCCATGGTTCATCTGAGGACAGATGAGCATCACAGTGCTGAGATTTCATGGCTGTAGATTATAATATGTATATTTGTTGTTATGCAGATGACAGTCTGCTCTTCATTAAAAATAATCAAGAATCTACATCAGCTGACGTCTTTCAAAAACCGAGTGCTTCATGTGTAAAATTTCCTTTGATGAAAAGAGAATGAGACATTAACCCTCCTGTTGTCCTCATTTATGAGCACCAAAACATATTGTTTTCTTGTCTGAAAAAAGTCCAAAAATTCAGCAAAAAAATTCCCCAAATTTCAGAAAATTTGCAAAACCTTCAGGAAGAAAATTCCAATAATTCCTTAAAAGTTTCCCTCGAAATTTTATTTTTTTAAAAATCCCCCAAATTTGGCAAGAAAAAAAATATTTTCAAAAAATGAGTAAAAATCTTCCCAAAAAATCCTAAAAATACCTAAAGTGATTACATCTATATCAGTAAAACTTCTAATATTTTCTTTAAGAACGTTCACATAAAAATCAACCAAAATCCAGCAACATTCGCTGGATTTTGGTTGATTTTTTGTGAATGTTCTTAAAGAAACATTTTTAGCATTTCTTTTTTCCACTAAAAAATGTTCAAAGATTTCCCAAAAATGTGGAAAATGTGGACATCAGAAATTTCACTGTGAACACCCCCCCCCCCCCCGTTTTCAAACTTTAAAACGGGTCGATTTTGACCCACAGGACAACACGAGGGTTAATATCATTCACAAGTGAAAGATGTATTTAAGGACTCAACAGTCACTTTAGGGATTATTAGGACAAAGTATATATCCAGTCTGAAACAACATCAAAACCAGTCAGAATCCAAATTTTAAACTACCCCAAACAAAGTTCAAATCTGGTTTCAAACAAATTCCAAAATCAGTCTAAAATAAAAAATAAAAAACTGTTTGAAATCAAGTCCAAAACTAATCAGAAACAATTCTAAAATTAAGTCCAAATACAGTCTAAAACATGTCAAAACCTGTCTGAGATCAAGTCCAAAACCAAGAATAAAACCAGTCCAAACCAAATCCAAATCTGCTATAAAACCTCTAAAACAACATCCAAAACAATGTCCGAAACAAAGTCAAAACCCAGTCAAAAACCAAGAATAACTCCAGTCTAATCCAGTTCTAAAACCCTCTATAACCAGTCAATCTTGTTGAAACTAAAGTCAATCTGTGTTTCATGGCTTGAAAATGAAGCAGGATGTTTGTTGTCAACGTGTTCAGTTTAAATAAAGTTTGTATTTAAACAGGAAGCAGTGACACTTGTCTCCACCCGAAACCGATGAGATAAAAAGCTGCTTCACCAGAACTTCTTGAACTTTTCTACTTAAACTATTTTCACTGTTCAGGGGAACTTTGCTGTTTTTTCACTTTGAGTTTTTTCTGCCTTTGAAGCAAATAACTGGAAAGTTCCACCAATCAGATCCTCACGTAAAACCCTGCCACAGTTCCACGACGTTCAGGAAACAGAGTCTCTCAGAAGGAAAGTAAACATGTCTGATAAACATCCTAAAGAACAGGACTGATCCCACTTTGCCAAACTGGCTTATTAGTTTTAATATTTTAAAAATATTTTATAAAGGAATCAACATCCAATGAAGAAATGAGAGGATTTCATTTGAGATTTTTTGGAAATGTTTCCTCCTTAATATTCAGGAAAAATGTGCACTTTGACATCACATGTGCCAAAGTTTTACACTCTTAAGATTCTCCTCCATCATATTTAAAACCAGCCACAAACCAGTATGAAACCAGTCCAAAACAAAATCTGAAACCAAGTTAGAAACCAGTACAAAACAAGTCCAAAACCAAGTTTGAAAACAGATCAAAATGAACTTTGAAACAAAGTCTGAAATCAGTCTAAGATCAGTTCAAAACCAGTATGAAAACATGTGAGAAACCAATCTAAACCAGTTTGAAAACAGGCCAAAACAGGTCTGAAAGCAGTTCGCAGCCATGTCTAAAACCAGTCCAAAACACAGTTCAAAACCAAGTTAGAAACCAGTATTAACCAGTTCAAATCCAGTCTAAAATCAAGTCTAAAACCAGTGAGAAATCACTATTAAATCTGTCCAAAAACCAAAACCAAGTTAGAAACCAATGTGAAACCAATACAACAAACACAGCTGTGATGTTTGGATGTTGGAACTTGTGTTTCCTCAGACGAAGCTGCTGCTTTCATAAATATCTGCTGCTTTTTACTGTCTCATGAGGATGTTAACCTACATCCTGATCACAGGAAGTTCAAACACATGATCAATTTGATTCCTCTGCAGACCTGAACTCTCCATTAAACACCCAGCAGCTAAGTCTGAACACTGGAAACGCTGGGAACACTGTAAACACTGGGAACACTGGATCGCTACAGTGCAAAGGCAGCCATCTTGCGAGTGTCAACATTCAAACAAAAACCATCAACAGGATTTAATAAAAGTTGACAGTAAACAGAAATGTGTTTCTAAACATGTGGAGCAGAAGAGTGACAGGAAAAAACGATTTTTATCAAACCGCTGAGCTGCATTTTAACATTTTTTCAAAGTTTAGATAAAATCTGATGAAGAGAAAGTGGAGTCCGGATGCGTGATGTGTTTCCTTGATTAAAATCAACTCAGCTGAAACTCAGAACAAAACCAGTTAAAAACCAAGCCGAAAAACGGTTAAAATTTGTGTAACATCAGTCCAACCTAAGTCCAAAATCAAGCTAAAACTAGTTAGAAACCAAGACTAAAACCAGTTTAAAGCTGTATAAAACCAGTCAAAATTAAGTCTAAAACCCATCTAGAGTTAAAAACAAATTCCAAAGCCAATGTAAAACTAGTTGAATATGAGTCTAATACCAGTCGAAACCAAGTCTGCATCCCAATCCAAAGCAACGTCCAAAGTCAAGTCAAAAACAAGCCAAACGCAGTCTGAAACTCAGCCCAAAACCACGTCTAAAACCAGTCCAAATCCAGGTAAAAGTCCAGTCTAAAACCAAATCCAAAACCCAACAAAAATCAGCCCAAAACCAGTGCACAATCCCAAGCCTGGTCTAAAACCAGTCCAAAACGAAATTAGAAACCAGTATGAAACCAGTCTAAAACCAACTTTGAAAGTCCACAACTGTAGAAACTGTGTACAGACGCCTTAATGTTCAAGTAATGACCAGAATCCGGTGATATGAGAAGCTCTGATACTTCAGGTACTTGTTCCTGCTGACGTTTGTGTACTTTTACTGCAGTAAACCTGTCACTAGTTCAGAGGAAGAGTTTATGCAGGTGTGACTGGATGCTATCTGTCTGGTTTAACGCTGATGCTGCTGTGGTTTCTAAAGCCGGCAGAAAAACTGCAGCATTTCTACAAGCAGAAGTCTCGCAGTTTAAACTTTATATACAAGTACAACAGAATCTGCAGTAAAATGTGCCTGAAGCATGAAAATCTACAAGATTTATCATAAAGAACAGTGTTATTATATGGACTAATGTTGGATTATTGTTTCTGTATTCAGAACTAATTATTGAGATTTCACTTTCTGTATTCAGCTTGTTTGAATAATAAAAACTGTTTATTGATTCCTACAATCCAGATCGTTTTCTAAAGACCATGTAAACTAATATTCCTACCAATTCTGAGACGTTTTACTCAGCTAAATGGTCAACTCACAAAACTTTTGGAATGTTTCTTCTTTTTGATTCCTGATTTCAGAATCACTGCTGCTGACTTAATAAGGAAAATTATTAAATGTTTGACTCCTTAATGTGGCCTTGATGAGAAACAAGTGGACCACGCTGTGCATGCTGGGAAGGAGTGTCAGGTCCAACTCAAATCCAAAACTAGTACGACACTTAGTCAAGTCTGAATGAGGCCTAAAATCAAATCAGAGGAGTCAGACACTAGTCCAGCCAAAGAGTTCATAAATCCCTCCTAAACCACAGCAAAACTAGTCCATAACCAGGTCTGAGCTCAGTACAACCCCCCCCCACCAAAAAAATAAAAAATAAACCCTCATCGAAAACCCACTCAAATACCAAGTCTGAAACAAACTAGGCCAAATCCAAACCCCAATCAAGAGAAAGTACATTAAGTTTCAAACCAGGTTCAAACTTCTTGAAAACCAAGTTGAAACCCAGTCCAAAACCAAATCAAGTCCAAAATCAAGTTTAAAACCAATTGCTTCCAAACTAGTTGAAGACCAGTCCAAACCAGGAAGCCCAGTCATCCACATGTGAAGACAGAAATGACGAAAACTTACCGACACCTGAGGACGAACGGATTGGAGTGAGGGTTGGTTTGGAGTCGGAGGATTGGTGAAGTTCGGGGTCTCCTTCTGGTATATCTGGTCCACATGGGTCGACTACTGTAACCGAACATCGGCCATGTCTGAGGACGACGTCGCTGCTTCTTCCTCGGTGGTGATCTGATGATGCGTCACTGATTCGCCGTCATCGTTGCATCCAATCACCTGTCTGAAGGCTTCAGCTCCCGCCACAAACCGACTCTGATGAGGAGATTCAAAGCTGTGAAAACAGAACCGAATATAAAAGTTACCAAGTTCTGTGGCGAAGTGCAGCAGAGGATGAGTCACTAACCAGGTGACTCGTCAACCAACCAGCCAGCAGTAAAGTTCACGTTTGTGCTGCGGTGAGCGAAGCCTGGAGGCCGATTCAGCTCTTTGTCTCAAGCTGCTGGTGGAAAGTGGAGGAGCTCAAAGTGCTTCACAGCAACCGGTTGAAGGTGTGACTGTTTGTTCAGAGCGTCGCTGCTGTTCTGAAGCTGCAGCGCTCCGAGAAAACGCTGCTGCAACCGACTCAACATCCTCCCACCTACTGACAGGAAACCACAGCGAGGCCTCCTCTTCACGCTGCATCACACGGCCTCTTTTCTCATGATAATGCTCAGAAAACAGAGAAACCCCCCACTGATGGAGGACACCTGCCGAGGAGATGTTGCCGTTATATATTTAAGACACTTTCTGCTCCATCACACCAGTTTCCTCAAACAAAACTCTCAATCGGAGTTTTAAAAAGGACTTTCAGGACCGATATGAGCGATCAAGGAGGTCGATATTTGGAAACAAAAGTAAAAATCCTGGCGTCAAAGTTTAGAAAAACCCAAACTGCAACACAAAGCTTTGTTTGAAGTTCTTTGTTTATTTGTGTTTTACATAAAGCATCAAGATAGCAGAATTCCCAAGTTAAAAACAAGACCAAAGGCCAGTTTAAATTAGCCCCAAACCAAGTTTAAAACCAGGTCGAAATTATTTTACGACCAAATCAAAAAATCTAGCTTAAAATTAGTCCAAACCTAGAGTGCAAATCTAAAGCCTACTAAAAACATGATCAAAAACCCTCCAAAACCAAGTCTAGAGCTCACTTTAAAACCAGCCAAAAACCAAGTCTAACATAAAGTCTGAATCTAGACCAATGTAGTTCAAAAATTAAATCCAAAGCCAATTAAAATTAACTTCAAAACCAGTCCAAAGCCAAACTGAAAAATCTAGTTAAAAATTAGTCTGAAACCAAGTCTAAACCCAGTACCAAACTAGCACAAAACGAAATTAAAAACCAGTCAAAAATCAACTTTAACACAAAATTGGAACTTGGTCCAAACACCAATCAACTCCCAGTCCGAAGGCAGTGTAGAACCAAATTTAAAACCAATTCACAATCAAACTTGAAAGACAGTTACAGACCAGGTCCAAAACAAATTATGGACCCAGTGCAAACTGGTCCGAAAACCAAATCTGTAACCATTTAAAACTCAGTTAACAATCAGTGCAAAACCAGGCCCAAACTAACTCAAAACCAAATCCAAAACCAGTCAAAAGCGAAGTCTAACATAAAGCTGGAACTCAGTGCAAAAACCAATCAACTCGCAGTTGGGAGGACAGTCCAGAATCAAGACCAAGGCTCAGTTTAAAACCAGTTCAGACTCTAACTTGAAGAACAGTCCATTATCCAGGCAAAATCCAAGTCTAAAAAAATCTGAACCAAGTCCAAAACCTATCAAAAGAGAGTTTAAAACAGTCCAGAAAACCAAAATGACCAAATAAAAAGACCAAAACAGGACACTAAAAGACAAAAATGAGCCACAAAAAAATTGGAAAAGAGAAAAAACTGTCACAGAGTTTGTTTCTATGGAGCTGCAGGACTTTGGATCGCAGAAAAAATGAACCACAGTGAAGAAAAATAAGACAGAAGCAAAAAACACAGAAACTGCTGCTCAGAGTTCAGGAGGAATCAAAGTTTTGAGGATCCTTTTTAAAACCCTGCTGGAAGAAGCCCTCAGAACAGTTTCTGATTAAACCAATGACATCCAGTGGTTTGACAGGCTAACAGTTTCTCCCCATTTCCAGTCTTTGTGCTAAGCTAACACTAGATTTCCAGATTAAAGAACGTCTTAACATGGGAATTTAAAGTGTTGGTTGTCCACCAGTTAATAAAATAATCATTTTGACTGTTTGCTGTGTAAAAACGTCCCACACAAAACAAAAGGTAGACCTTGAAATGTGAAAACAGCTGACGTCTGAACTTCTAAACCAGCAGGACGTTGGAATAGTACATTTGACCTTAAACGTCTTCTGAACACACATGAGGGAACGTTTTAATGTTTCCCTGGATGAACACTGTGAATCTTCTGTCTCCTGCAGGTGAAGCAGGTCCAGATGTCTCTTTGTTTTCCAGAACCACAGCTGAAGATGTTTCCTGGGCTTTCTGGTTCCGTCGCTCAGCAGGATCCTGAAAACACCTGCAGAACCTCAAACCTCTGGAATTAGAAGCAGCAGCTCTTCACATGTTGAAGCTTCGTTCAGCAGCTTTCAACGTTTGTAATAAATAAATTATTGAACTTATAATAATCAAAAAAATGTCAGACTATTGCTTTAATAATCCCACATTAAGCGTTTTGTATTTGTATTTTCATTTAAAAAAAAACAACAACTAAATATTACACTATAAACATAATTTATAAGCAATATAATTATAGAATAAATTAATAGCATAATAGAAATTAATAATATTACTGTATGTATATGTAACCAAGTCTAAACAAATCTGCAAAAATAAATCTCACGGTCTGGGATCACCACAATTCATCAGTGATGTCCTGGTTCGAGGTTTAAAACCAATATATTTACCTACAATAATTTCTGAGTCTTAGGCAGTAGGACAGGAATGATTTCATGCAGAGAAATGACACACTGACTCAAATCACTTATTTTTCTGAGATATAAATATTATTATTTAAATATCTCCAAGACACATCCAAAATTTTGTCTCAATAAAAAATGATTTGGCCAAAATTAACAGATTTTTGCTGCACTCCTTTTTTTTTTAGTCCTTTACTCCCGTTGTGCACAACGTTTGGTCATTCCCATGTGACCTGTAGAAGCTGTACTCCCTGTCACGACCAAAAAAAAAAAAAAAAAAAAAAAAAATCCACTGATGTCGAAGGTCGGCGATCCAACTCCTGCACCAGAACAACGAATCCACGACCACAGTCCGCGGCCACGGTCACTCCTGGCGGCAGACTTCAGCGCTGAGCTGCAGACACAGCTTTCCCCTTCAAAGCCGATTCACACAGTGCGATCTGCTATTACACAAAATATACATTTCAGACAAAACGCTGGAAAGTCCCCGGTTTGGATCCTGTTTTCCTTGCTTCACAGAGAGCTACCATTATGTCTGTCTCCCTCTACAGCCAGCATGGAAAAGAAAAGAAAAAAACGTGCACAGCGCAGTCCCGCTGCCACCTTAACTCGACAGGCTAAGCTAAACATGCTACACACACGTGTACACGAAATTCCACCTACACGCAGCTAAATCACTAAAATCCTGGCCACATAACTTTAAAACTTCTAAACAAGTTATATATATAACAACAGTCCACGTACATTTTATGTATGAACACACACGTTGTCTGAAATCAACAGTGCGGCAACTTCTGAACATTCGCTGCAACTAAACCGAATTATAAATGATAGAAAAATGATGTATATGAGCTTACCTATTACACAAAATATACATTTCAGACAATACGCTGGAAAGTCCCCGGTTTGGATCCTGGTTTCCTTGCTTCACAGAGACCTACCATTACGTCTATCTCCCTCTACAGCCAGCATGGAAAAGAACGTGTACAGCGTAGTCCCGCTGCCTGCCACCTGGAGGAATTTACCACCAACCGTTCATCACTGCTGCAAAACTGTCGAAAATAACAACAGCTCATAATGAAAAGAAATAAATGACTTTACCAGGAATTTTATGTCTGAAACAGTGCAACAGGAAACTCATACCATCTGGATTATTTACTAAATATTATTCTATCCACATGGAATGTCCCACATATTTTATACTTAACAAAGCCATACTAATTTATTAAAATGAACTCTTAAACATGTACAAAACATATGAACTATTTTTAAAAAATTCAACATAGAATTTTTTAGGTGGGTTACATCTACACTATCAGTCAAAAGTTTGGACACATCTTCTCATTTAATGTTTTTTCTTTATTTTCATGACTGTTTACATTGCAGATTCTCACTGAAGGCATCAAAACTATAAATGAACACATGGAATTATGTAGTAAACTACAAAGTGTGAATAAATCAAAACATGTTTTATATTTTAGATTCTTCAAAATAGCCACCCTTTGATTACTGCTTTGGACACTCTTGGTGTTCTCTGGATGAGCTTCATGAGGTAGTCACCTGAAATGGTTTTCCAACAGTCTTGAAGGAGTCCCAGAGATGCTGAGCACTTGTTGGTCCTTTTGCCTTCACTCTGTGGTCCATCTCATGCCAGACCATCTGGATTGGGTTTATGTCAGGTGACTGGAGTTCAGGTCATCTGACACAGCACTCCATCACTCTCCTTCTTGGTCAAATAGTCCTTCCACAGCCTGGAGGTGTGTTTGGGGTCATTGTCCTGTTGAAAAATAAATGATGGTCCAACTAAATGCAAACCAGATCTGATGTCATGTCACTGCAGGATGCTGTGGTAGCCATGCTGGTTCAGTGTGCCTTCAATTTGGAATAAATCCCCAACAGTGTCACCAGCAAAGCACCCCCACACCATCACACCTCCTCCTCCATGCTTCACAGTGGGAACCATGCATGTAGAGACCATCTGCTCACCTTTTCTGGAACCAAAGATCTCAAATCTGGACTCATCAAACCAAAGCACAGATTTCCACTGGTTTAATGTCCATTCCTTGTGTTTCTTGGCTCAAACTAATCTCTTCTGCTTGTTGCTTTTCTTTAATAGTGGTTTCTTAGCAGCTGTTTGACCATAAAGGCCTGATTGGTTCAGTCTCCTCTGAACAGTTGATGTAGAGATGTGTCTGCTACTAGAACTCTGTGTGGCATTTATCTGGACTCTAATGACTCTTGGTCTTCCTCTCCTGGGGCAGTCCTCATGTGAGCCAGTTTCGTCACAGCGCTTGATAGTTTTTGCAACTGCACTTGGGGATACATTCAAAGTTTTTGCAGTTTTCCGGACTGACTGAACTTCAGTTCTTAAAATAATGATGGACTGTTGTTTATCTTTACTTAGCTGATTGGTTCTTGCCATAATATTGATTCTAACAGTTGTCAAATAGGGCTGTCAACTGTGTACCAACCTGACTTCTGTACAACACAACTGATGGTCCCAACTCCATTAACATTAATTTAATAATATTTTATCATACATTTAGTAATAATTTATTTCTAAATTCTGTAATGTATAAAGATTCATTATTTTAATTTTTGAATTATTACAATAAAAATATTGTTTAAATTGCTGTTGTTTAAGTATTAGTAATTTATTAGTAGTAAATAATAATATGAAACAATATTCAGACATTTATGTGCTTTATGTAATATTTTCTCCTCTTGAATCTTTAAAAAGTCCATTTCAAATCTAAATTTCAACCTTGAAATGTTTTTAAACTCATGCAGTTCAAAGAAACACAAACATCTGACAAGTTAATTATCATTTAATTAATCACAAAAGAAGTTTTAGCTAAAATAATTTGAGATTAACATTTGATTAAGAGCTTTTTTCTTTTTTTTTTTAAAACAACCATTAAATCTTCTGAACATAAAAACGTTTTTAAACAGTGAAAATAGTCTTCATGAGCAAAATGAATAAAAAGGAGGTTTTCTGCTGCAGGAGGATTAGTGTTGATAATAAAATGAGTTTACAAAAAAGTTATGACTATTAAAGCTCCTGGATATAAAACGACTTCAGCTCTGGACTCGTTGAGGTTAAACTGCAGATAATCGTCTCTGATCCCGGATCAGCATCGGGTCATTTCTGTCCAGAATAACAAAGTCTGATCCTCAGAGCTGCTTCTGTCGACGTTGCCGGTCTTCAGCTCGACGTCATATCGGCTCTACAGGCCCTGAGTCGAGCAAAATAACGTCTGAAGTTCTCTCAAAATGTTCCACTTATAAAAAAACTTGGAAATAAAAGTCTTAAAAGATGAAATAAAAGAAGCATAGCTGAGAGAAGAACCGGATCAGATCAGGACGCTGGAGACCGGAACCCGAGTCGACCGACCGCTTTTAGGAACCACGATGGGCTCATCATCTGTCGACACAAGAACAATAAAGTTTCATTATTCAGCTGAAGATGACATCAAGGAAAAATATCAAAAAAAAAAAATCTGTTCAGACGACAAATTCCAATTCAAAACACAAATATTTAAAATAAAATCTATGAAATGTTTGCTAATATAAAATAAATACTTTCAAAGATTTTTTTGAAAAATTTCCCTTCGTCCCACTTTCAGCAGGTTTTTCCTCATGTTGAAATTTGAGGCCATTTGAACAAAAACATCTGAGGAACCTTTAAGATAAAAACCTGAAATTTTCTCTGCTATGTCCCATCAGGTCACTTATTCAGAATCTGTAATATCAGACAAGTCGATCAAATAACTTGTGATCATGGGTGAATTATGGAAAAAGCTGTCGTCAAAAGTTCCATCTTTGAGCTCAAAATAGCAAAAAACTGATAAATCAGAAGCCAACTAGTGATATTTACTTAACCACGTGTAGCTGCAGGTCACGATAACACAAAACTAAACACGTGGAATACTTTGAATTGAAAAAAAAGAAGTTATTTTTGTTGAACTTTCACAACTGATGAAGCAGGTTTGAAGTTGTAGCACAAAAACTGAAGCATTTGTAGTTTTTTTTTTCTCCAAAATATAGACACATTTATCCTTTTAGACGTCATTTTGTAGAAGAAACACAGTAAACCACTACTTGTTCTAGGGTCAATAACAGGCAACGGACTTTTTGTATCATAGTTGACATTTTTGCTGTTTTCAGGTCTAAAATCAACATGGCTGCCTATAACTAAACACCACATGGTGTTTTTACAGAAAGATTCTTCTAAATATTATATATACAGATATTGTAGTAAACCTGTTGACATGCCATAAATCCACACTTGACTCACACACTACTTTATATTAAATAACTCAGAAAGTCTTGGAGTCTTGCCAGTCTTTTCTTCAGGAGGAAATGACATCATGTGGAGCAGGTCATGTGATCTGGAATTAACACACATCCTTGAGAGGTATTTTTGTAATGGGGAACTTAGTTGAAAGTGATTTCTCAGACACAGATACAATTTGTTATTTTCCATATAAAATTTGATATATTGCCAAAAAAGAAATATCTGTCATGATTATCTCAACTTAATAAAAAGAACACAATCAGAACTATTTTTGAATAAGCTCATTTTATTATTGTTTAGCTAATTAGAAGGTGGTTGTTATTAAATTTGGACGGTTATTTAGTTGACATTTTAGTGATATCCAGTCATTTTTTATTAATAAATGATTGTTTCCATAATAAATAATTATGGAATTTGTAAAGACATGATCATAATGAACACAAAAAAAAAACCATTATTTTTTTCCTTACTTTTAATAAAAATGTATGCAAGATATATCCTATGGACTTCAAAAGTCCCTCAATTATATACTGACCCTATGCTTTTCAAATTGTTATACTTATTAAAGAGATGTTTGAATGTGAACTCTTCATAGTTGCTATAAATATTCATGTTTTTATACTTAAATTTCTCCAGCTGTGACTTTGGTCTTGTTTATTCTCCATATAACACAAAGTTAGAAGAAACAGAATCTATTTTTATGCAATATATGAAGCTTAAAATTTCAGGTTTTGGTCTTTAATAGTTCCTCACATGTTGCTTAAACAGATTAAAGATAAAACCTGATGAAAGTGGATCGACGGGGAGTTTGTTAAAAGTGTTTATCTCAAAAATTATTTGAAATATTAACCTAAAATTCCACAGATATCTTTATAACTATCCAGATTTTATGCTGTAAAAGTTTCAGGCAAATCCAAGCTGGTCAAAAAAAAACCATAAAACTGAATTAAGGCTCCGACTTTCTCCCCCTGCTTCCAGAACTGACCTGCGTGGACGTAGTTCTCGGCTCGCTCTCGGTCTCGTTCGATGAAGAGCGCCGTGGCGAGGAAGAAACCTCCGCCGATCACGGCCACGAAGGAGCAGAGCAGCAGGGAAAGCTGCAGGGAGCGAAACTGCCACAAGAACGAGTCGTTTTTCCTCAGAGAGTCGGAGACCTGAGACAAGACGAGGACGGATTTAAGGCCGAAAAACAACCAGACGAAACCTGAAAGACGGTTTCTGAACAGAAACGCTCAAATCTGCACTGGAAATATGAAGTAGGAAACGGAAAAACGTGCAAAAAAAAAACATAAAAAGAAGATTGAAAATGTAAAAAAATGAACAAAGACAGTGTGAAAACCGGTAATGGTGTCAAAAATGAAAAGGCTAAAAACAAAAACCTGTGAATCTGGCAGAAAAAAAAGAAAATTTATATTTAAACCAGTAAAAAATAAAAGTCTGGAACACATTCTGCTGAAATAAAGGACCAAAAAACAATCTGGCACCAAATACTGACGTCTAATTAAGAGAAACACACCAGAATAATACAAATAAAACACTGAAGACTAAAATAAATACTTTCAAGGCTAATATTTCTACTGTGTACATCTAATTAATTCACTTTGATAAGAATCTAACTTATGCAGGATACAAAAAACAACCACAAATATACATGACAACATAAAGTTAAATAAAGACATATTAATATTAACAGTAAACACAAAGAAATATTTAGATTAAATTACATTTTAAAGATAAAATAAAAGCAGAAACCAAAATGGAGAAATGTATGCGTTTTATTTTTTGGTTTCATTCTTGTTTTCTATTAATTTCTTGTAATAAAGTTGGTTAAAAATCTTACTTAAACATCAATTAATCAGTTAAATACTTTGTTTAGTTTCCATTTGTCCTATTAAATCTCTGATTGAAAGCACACGTGAGTTTTTCTGATGAATTCAGACTAAATTCTGTCTAATTAAGGATTCTTTTACTGACAGTTTTTGTTTTTAGCTCTTGCTAGTTTTCCTAATATTAAAAATGCAAAAAAAACCTCCTAGTTTTAGGGGTTTTTTGCTCTTAAAGGCTAAAAACTCACCTGGTTGAATGTTAAATGTCTCCACGAGCTCATTTACTTTCCTTTATTAAAACGCTGACAGTTAATTAATCTCCTGTGTGTAACTGTGTGGACGTACCACTCCGATCAGATAAGGACTTCCTGCGTCTCCCAGCAGGTGAGACACGACGATCTGAAGAGCCTCTGCAGTGGATCGACGAGTCGGAACGACGACGTACTGAAAAAAGAAACAAGAAGAAAATCCTTCATTAACCTAAAAACAGATTCTGCTTCATTTTCAAACCATCTGCAAACTCTCAGATATCAACTGTTTGTTCTACAACTGCAGCACTTCTGAAAACAACACAACAGAAGTGATGGAAATCACAGCCAATGGGCTCGTTTTATATTTTTAAGACCTCATTTCAGATGTTGTGATGGGAATAAAGCAGGTTTCCTACCAGCAGAATGTCGGCTACGATGGCCCAGTTCATGGACAGAAACGTGTTTCCGAAGAAGATGAAGACCTGAATGATGAAAAGGAAAACGTTACATGACGTCCAGCTGCTACAGATTCAGTTTTCTCAAGGAGGATGCTGATATAGTTTCTAAATGACTCTCATGAAAAGCTGAAATACGATATTGTGTCTGTCGTACAACTGAACAGTTAGATTTTGATATCCAGAGTCTGTAAAGTCAGAAAATAAACACAGATTGACTGAATTCAAAATAATTTTTTGGTTTAAAGATTCAAACATTAAAACTAAGGCTGGGACTTAAACGTGTTAATTTTGATTAATTAATGACAGAAAAAATAAGGCGTTAAAAAAATTACGCATTTAATCGCACCTTTCTCAGTTCCCTTATTTCTGGCACACTGGTAACTCTGATGAACACTTCAGCCCAGTAGGTGGCGATAATGAACTAAAGTCTGTTTGCAGCCGTGAAGAAGATGCACAAGAAAGTTTGGTGAACAGTGAAGGAAGTCGGGGTGGGAGTCTTTGGGCTCTTCACGATTCCACAATGATTACGATTCAGGGGCTATGATTCAATTAGGAAACGATTATTGATGCATCTTTAAATTATGTACATTGACGCACTTTTTCACAAGACGAATTTCTTTTTGTCTCACTGAATAAGCATTCATCTCTTGTAATTTTTAAAAACAGTGCATTTGTAATAAGAAACGAGGTGAATTCATTTCCATTATATTTTATTAAACTAATGGAAATGCGTGCAAACTGGAAAGTTGCAAAATTTGTTCAATACAGTAATCAATATAACCACTGACAAAAAAACCCAAAAAAACATTTTGCTATACCAAAATAAATGGCAGCATTTTGTAGAAAAAAAACCATTCTGTTTTGGCCGTTCAACAAAGTATTTTATTTTAGCGCGACACAGCTTACATATAACGTGGCTCTTGTCCAGTTTGTTTCCGCCGTCGGTGTTGTTAGAAGCCGAAGTGTTTCCACACTTCTGCTTCTAAATTAGAAGGACCCGTTCGGATCTTTGAGTTACCGGCTGATTGAATTACCAATAGGAAGGCCGGGACGCGAACTCGAAATCTTCTAGCTGCGAGGCAAAAGTATTATGACAAAACACAGGACCAGTGGAAGCTGGAACATCATCCTCACTGATCCCGGCTTGACTTAACTGTGGAGGTCATTAACTACCACAAAAGTCGTTGACATGGTGCCCGTTGTTGGCTAAAATACGCTTGATCAGGACGTCCTTAAGTTTCTTTTTTCCTGAATCACCGACTGGTTCTGAAAGGTATTTAAAACAAATCGATCTGATCTGATCGTCACTATTTCGTCCTGGTAGGTTCGTCTGTATCTTTTCTACATTTTCAGACTCTAATTTCGAGTCCGGCAGGTAAAAACTCACGTATGTTGCGATGGTGCTGGCCTGGGCGAACACGATGGCCAGGTAGAGGAACGGCGCCGACAGCAGCAGTCCGGCGGCGCAGACCAGCGGATCGGCTCGAGGCGTCCTGGTCCTCAGCTGCCGACTGACCTGGACACCGGTGGCCACGCCCAAAATACCTGTGACGCAGGTGATGGCTCCGAAAATCAGACTGTAGAAGGAACACATAAACATCTGTCAGGGATTCATGCTTTTACATGTTTGAAATGTAACAGGAAGTGAATAATGTGAAGCTGAAACTGTCAACTGATTCACAAACAGAATGAAACCAGCAACCATTCTGATACTTTACCAGTCATTAGAGGCATTTTTAAGGAAAAAGTTGTGTAAAATAAATCAACGTATATGCATATTTTAGCTTATTGTAAATGGAATATTTCTGGATTTTTGTAGTTTAGTTTATTAATTAACTCGTTCAGTCATTTTTTTCAGGTAAAAATAGCAACAACAAGACCAGACTTCAAGTTTCACAAGAGAAAATTTACAGATTTTTTTGGTCATATATCTTTGCAAATTGAATATTTCTGGGTTTTTCAGATAATAATAATAATAATGATGATAATAATAATAATAATAATTTGATAACTGAATAACAGTTTCAGTAATTTTTCAAGCAAAAACTGGCAGATTTTATGGCCATAAATAACTGAAAATTGAATATTTCTCTGTTGTTATTTTTTTAGATTTATTTAAAGTAAAAATGGCAATTTCTAGCAAAAACAGTAAGAAAAAGCCAAAATATTTGGAGACTTCAGCTGTACAACAAGGCGTTTTGGTGATTCTTTGGTCACATAATTAATTGCAAATTGAGTTTTTGGGTAAATGTTGGACCTTTAATTAAATCTTTTGATAATTTTCAAGCAAAACTAGTGAAAAAAATTACAAATATTTTCTATTGTTAATTTGTCAAATGCAAGAAATTGCTTCACTAAATTTATGCGCTCTCAGTTTTCCTCCGACAGCGATGGATTCTCAGGTGTGTTACTGATGGATTAGTCTCCAGGTGTGTTACTGGTAGATGAGTCTCCAGGTGTGTTACCTGTCCGAAGAGGCGCAGTGAGCCTCCACACATGGCTCTCGTTCTCCGGTGAAGACGGCGGCTCTGAACAGGAAGGTTGGAGCCCAGAGAGCCAGAGATCCAGTCACAAAGGCCACCGCCGTGAAGCCGAAGGTGGACAGAATAAAGCTGCAGCTGCAGGAAAAGAAAGAAAAATTCAATTCAATTTTATTTATATAGCACCAATTACAATTCAAATTGTCTCAAGACACTTTACAGAACCCAAATGTCTGAACCCCCAGAGCAGCCCAAAGGCGACAGTGGCAAGAAAAACGCCCTTTTAACAGGGAAGAAACCTTGAGCAGAACCCGGCTCTTCAAAGAAATACACAGAACCTCTGAATGTTTGCTGAATCGTTGGTCACATCTATGACTACAAACTAACTTTTGCATCTTCAACTAACTTTTTAAGTCATATGTTTTAAAAACAAGCAGTTTTTCACTTTGCTTCATTTGATGCTTTGCAGTAAAAAGATGCTAAGAGGAAAAATTGTCTTATTGGTATTTGACAGGAGAACAGTTAATACTTCAGCACCCAGACTGTGAGGTTTCATATTTCTCACGTTTTCCTGTTGCATCTTTATTCCTTCATGACCAACGCTGACTTTTATGCACCTACTTCTTGCTCAGATCCTGTAGATCCACCAGCCAGCTGGTCTGATGAAGCTGATGTTCGGGTCGAGCCTCGATGGCGCCTCGCTTCGGTTCCTTCACCACAAACAGCAGCAGCAGGACGGCGATCAGCCCCAACGCCGGAGTCACCTGGAGGATAAAACAAAGTCAGAACGTCGTCGAAAACACGAGAACGGAGTAGAAAAAAGAAAGTTTCATGAGTAAAAACTCACCCTCAGAGCCCAGTGCCAGTCCTTGGCGATGTTACTGACCTGAGAACCCACGATGTAGCCGAGACCACTGACAAGAAAAACACAAAACTCTCAGGGATTCACTTTTGTTTTGTTTTTGAAATGTAACAGGAAGTAAATAACATGGAGCTGAAACTAAGAGTTGGTTTGCAAATACAGAAAAATTACAAGAGTTTGTGAAGTTCCGGTTACAGAGAATTCTGGGGCAGAAATTGTAGGAAAATGTTTTTTTTAAATGTATTTCCATATTTCAGCTTCATTAAAAACAGTCTTTGGACATATTTTATTGTAAATTAAACATTTCTGTGATTTTGTAGTTTTGGTGAAACATAATAATAATAATAATAATAATAATAATAATAATAATAATAATAATAATAATAATAATAATAATAATAATAATAATAATAATAATAATAATTTTGACAACTGAATAACTAATTTTTCCAGCAAACAGCCAAAAAAATACAGATTTTTGGTCACGTAAACAGAAAATTTCTGCGTTTTGCACTTTTTACGGAACAAAATAAGTTATTATTAATAATAATAATAATAATAATAACAATAAAAAAACAAATAGTTTCAGTAATTTTGCACGCAAAAACTGTGACAAAAGTCCAATTTTATGGCCATATATAAATAAAAACTGTTTTTCATTTGAAATAAAAAATGACCCTATTTCTGGTCTGTTTTTGGATTAAAATGGAAAAAAATGGCAGTTTTTGAAAATTTTTTTGTTTGTTTTTGGTTAAAATTCTATGGAAAAATGAAAAACTGGTCACATCTTTGTTTCATGTCTGAATTCTATAAAATTTCGATGTTTGATTTCAGTTCATTAATAATTAACCTCCAGGTGGATCGTGTGATTTTATTTTGAAAGGCGTGTCTCTGATCCTACCTGCCGACAGGTATGGCGAAGTAGAAGATGGACAACATGTTGGTCCTTTTCTCTTTGACGTAGAGATCAGCGATGATGGTCGGAGCGATGGTGGAGTAGCTGGCCTCCCCGACTCCCACCAAACCTCGAGTCAGCAGCAGAGCCCAGAAGTGCTGCAACACAAAGACTCACAATCAACAACGTCACAGACACAAAGACTGACAATCAACAACGTCACAGACACAAAGACTGACAATCAACAACGTCACAGACACAAAGACTGACAATCAACAACGTCACAGACACAAAGACTGACAATCAACAACGTCACAGACACAAAGACTGACAATCAACAACGTCACAGACACAAAGACTCACAATCAACAACGTCACAGACACAAAGACTCACAATCAACAACGTCACAGACACAAAGACTCGCAATCAACAACGTCACAGACACAAAGACTGACAATCAACAATGTCACAGACACAAAGACTCACAATCAACAACGTCACAGACACAAAGACTCGCAATCAACAACATCACAGACACAAAGACTCGCAATCAACAACGTCACAGACACAAAGACTCACAATCAACAACGTCACAGACACAAAGACTCGCAATCAACAACGTCACAGACACAAAGACTGACAATCAACAACGTCACAGACACAAAGACTCGCAATCAACAACGTCACAGACACAAAGACTCACAATCAACAACGTCACAGACACAAAGACTCACAATCAACAACGTCACAGACACAAAGACTCACAATCAACAACGTCACAGACACAAAGACTCACAATCAACAACGTCACAGACACAAAGACTCACAATCAACAACGTCACAGACACAAAGACTCACAATCAACAACGTCACAGACACAAAGACTCACAATCAACAACGTCACAGACACAAAGACTGACAATCAACAACGTCACAGACACAAAGACTCACAATCAACAACGTCACAGACACAAAGACTCGCAATCAACAACGTCACAGACACAAAGACTCGCAATCAACAACGTCACAGACACAAAGACTCGCAATCAACAACGTCACAGACACAAAGACTCACAATCAACAACGTCACAGACACAAAGACTCACAATCAACAACGTCACAGACACAAAGACTCACAATCAACAACGTCACAGACACAAAGACTCACAATCAACAACGTCACAGACACAGACTCACAATCAACAACGTCACAGATACAAAGACTCACAATCAACAACGTCACAGACACAAAGACTCACAATTAACAACGTCACAGACACAAAGACTCACAATTAACAACATAAAAGACACAAAGACTAATCTTTCATCTTTGTGGACTTTTGTGTTCCATTTTGTTTGCTTTCCATCTCTTTGTCACCATTATGTGTCATAGTTTTGCTGTTTGCGTTGTTTTTGTGTCAAATTTGGCAAATTTTGTCTTGTTTTGCTTCTTGTAGCTATTTTGTGCCTTTTTGTTGTAATTCTGTAGAACTTTAAGGCTATTTTACATTTTTTCTCATTGTTTTACGCCTCATTTCGCATCTATTTGTGGATTTTTTGTGTCATATTTTGGTCATTATGCATCTTTCAGTCAGCGCTGTATCAGATTTTGGTCACCATGTCTCGTTTTGTGGTTGTTTTCCATCTTTTTGTGTCATAATGTAGCTGTTTGCATTGTTTTTGTGTTGCATTTAGCTAATTTTGCCTCCCTTACTTGTCTTGGTAGCCATTTTATGCCTTTTTGTGGTCATTCGGTGTAACTTCAAGGTTGTTTTACATTTTTTGCAGTCGTTTTGTGTCATATTTCGCATCCATCTGTGGACATTTTGCATCATATTTTGGTCATTTAACATCTTTTTGTGGTCATTTTATGTCTCATTCTAGCATCTTTTTGTAGCCATTTTGTCACTCTATGGTCATGATAACTTTGTTGTTTTTTCCTTGTTTCTAGTTATTGAGACACACTGAAAGATTCTCACATTCAGGGAGATTTTTCAATGATTCAAAATTGATATTTTGGTATTAAAGTGAAAAAGTCACCATCTTAGTTCTGACCAAACATCTAATAAGACATTTTCTGAGGAGAAAAAGTGAATAAACGCTGTGAACTCACCTCTTTAGGTGTGTAGGAGCTGGCCAGCGTCACCGCGGACCAGAACGTGATGCCGAAACTCATGATGAACTTCCTGTTGTACCTGTCGCCAAGGTAACCGAAGAACGGCGCCAGAAACATGTAGCTGCAGATAAAAACTACAGAGAAACAAACGGGAAACATTCTGAGAACTGAACATCACAGAGAGTTTACAGTGAGTTTGTTTTGGTTGATTTTACATCTCAATTTTATTATTTTATGACATTTGCTTTGCATCTCTGTGGATGTTTTGACGTCATATTTTGATCATTTTGCATCACATTTGTGTCACTTTGTGCCTTGTTTTGGTCATTTTCACATCTTTGCTGATATTTTATGTCTTACTGTTATCATTTTGCATGTTTTTGTGGCTATTTTACATTTTGTTGTGGTTGTTTTACATCATCTTAGTTGTTTTGCGTCACAGTTCAGGCATTTTACATCTTTATTTTGGAAATTTTGAGTCCTTTCTTGGTTTTGTGTCACATTTTGTTTGTTTTGCATCTTTGTATGTCACATTTTGGTCAGTTTCCATCTGTTGTTTTGTGGTACATTGTGGTTGTTTTGTGTTTTTTGTGGTTCTTTGCAACCCGTTCTGCTCATTTTGCATCTTTTTGTGGTGGTTTTGCATATTGTTTTGGTCACTTTCCATCTGTTGAGGTAATTTTCCATCTTTTTGTGGTCAATTTGCAGCTTTTTGTGGTACAATTTGCTTGTTTGGTGTTTTTTGTGGTTGTTTGTATCACATTCTGCTCATTTTGCATCTTTCTGTGCTCGTTTTGCATCTTGCTTTGGTGACTTTCCATCTTTTGAGATCATTTTTACGTCTTTTTAATGGTTGTTTTACATCACACTTCAGTCATTTAACATCTTTTGTGGGGATTTTTTTGCACTTTTTGTGGCTTTTTTGCATTACATTTTGGTTGTTTTAAGTTTGACTTTGCAGCCTTTTTGTATCTGATTATTTTTAATCTCTTAAGCTGCATATTTTTATTTATTCCTCTTCTGAGTCTCTTCCGGTTTCTTTGTGTCTCTTTCTGGAATATATATTATAGGTGTCATTTGGGACGTATCTCCCTCTTTTTTCACAGTGAAAAATTTGAATTTCTTGCTGTATTTCCTTATATAATGTAGAGGACTTTTATTTACATCAATTACAGACTGTTATTTTATTAGAGGCTGGATTTTATCTCTAATTCCCTCTGCTGGTTGTTTATTTAATGCCTTCCGGTTAGTTAATTGGTCAGATCTTCTCACCTGTTTGTAGGAGTCCAGACTTTCCATCATCGATCCCAAAGTAGTGCTCGATATCAGGGAGAACACCTGGAGGAGGAAAAAAGAACCGATATTAATATATTTTACTTTACAGGCAGGAAAACAGAACAAACATTTCAACATGGATGAAAAACAATTTCTGTCCTGCAAGTTTTTTTTTGTTGTTTTTCTCCAGGAAACATATTTAATAACAATTTCAAACATTCTTGAAAAAAATAAAATACATTTAAAAACAATATTCGGTATTACTAGAAGAAGAAAAAACAACCTTAAACCTTAATACGATCTAAAACAACCAGTAAGCACACATAATTTATTATTAATTTGTGTATTGCATGTTATTATTATTACAATTCATATTTATTTGGGTTTTAATTGAAAATTTAAAAATAATGGTTCTAATGAGGAAATTATTAGAAATTATGAATTAATAAAATAAAATTTCTCTTATGTTGGTCAAATAAATAAATGAAGTCTCAGTTTTAGAAGAGAAGCGAAACTTGGAGGACGATCCTGAGAGTCTTTTTAGAAGAAGTGAAACTGGAAACTGTGGTTTCATTAACAGCTAAAAGTTCTCTTTAAACACTCAATATAAAATTACACAACACGCTTTAATTCATTAAACAGAGTTCAGACCCGACCGGCTGCACAGAATAAAGAAGAACATCTGGAAACATCTGCAAAACTCACCAACTGATAAATGAATCTGAGATCTGTGTGATTATCGTTTATAGGAGCCGACCAATTATTGAACCAATATTCTGCATTTTTCGTATTTATCTTGAGGATATTTTAAACGGAAACCAAATTTAAACACATTCTTGGGCAGATTTTAAAAACTTTTCTTTAAATTAAACTTAAAAAAAACTAAATTCAACAAAGCTGGAGTTTGTCTGATTCTAAATATTGATATTACGATTAAATTTTTTTAAAAATGTTCAAATTCCAGTAAGCTCTTTTCTGTTCTTATAAAAGAGATTTTTATTCTCAGTTAGACTCTTCTTGGTTAAAATATATAAAAGATAATAACACTGTGTGACTTTCAAATACATTTTAAGACACTGTGGAAAAATGTTTAATCTTTTGGGACATTTTCTCGTCATTTTGTTCAGTTTTTGAGTGATTTTGGAAGTTTCTTTGATATTTTTGCTTTTTGAACAAATTTAAATTCATGTTGAATGAATTTTAGTAATTCACTTTTAATCATTTTGGATCTTTTCTTGGAATTTTGGGCAAGTTTTTGAGTTCTTTTGGACTTATTCTAAAACATTTTAACCACTTTTGAGTCAGTTTAGTCACATTTCATTGTAATTTTTGATGTTCTTCTGTCATTTTGGACTATTATTAGTCTTTCTTGACAACGTTTTTAGTCATTGTAGACATTTTGGACAAATCTTTAGTAACTTTGGACAGTTATGGAGTATTTCTGGACAAATTTTAGGTCATTTTGAACCATTTGTGAGTCACTTGAGACATGAATTGTTAAAAAAAACCTATAAAAGGCTCAGTGTTCAGGTGCGTCTGGTGCTTGTACCTGCGACGGTGAATCTGTCCATGTAGTTGAGCAGGTTGATGTAGCAGAGGATGAGGACGGTGAGTAAAGCTCGGACTCTCGACACTCCGCTCGCCGGCTCCTCCGTCTGAACCGCCGGCTGATCGTCTGGACCTTCGGCTTCGCTGTCCGAGGAGAAGAACGGCGCCGAGTCCGACGTGGGCTCAGCCTGAGACATGACTGAGGAGAGACGTCACAGTTAGACCTCCATCGTTTTATTAAACTGTGGTTTTAATTCATCTTCTGAGCTGCAGCTTTTTCTCTTCGTATTTTCATTTGAAAATTCACCAAATTTAAATCATTTGCTTTAACAAGATTCTGTAAAAAACCAAAAATTATGAGTTCCTCGGTGCAACTGTGAAGCCATCAGTGACTCAGCTGTGACCAACAGCCATAAGACTAAAATTATTTTTCCAGCTGAACTGCAAGCAGTGTTTCTACAGAGCAGAGAGGAGATGAGTATGGAAATGAATTTAACATGGAAATAGTTAAATATCTGTAGTATGTGGGAAAAAACAAAAACAAGAGACAAAAACAACCAAAAGGACACACAAAATGAGGAAACAGCAGACACAAAGCAAAACAAACGAGATATAAAAAGAAAGAAATGAGGCAGAAAACAACTGCAAAGAGAGACAAAACAACCACAAAGAAGCATAAACCAACCACAAAGAGACATGAAACAACAAAAATGAGACACAAAATGACCACAAACACAGAAAACTCTTCCAAAGACACAACAAACAACCAAAATTGGACAATAAAAGACAAAAATCTAATCTCTTACAGGCTGCAAAACAGTAAATAATCCAACATCTACAGTTTGTGGAAACAACATGTGCTCAAGTGTTTAACAACAGTTTTTTTTTTTGTTTTTGTAAAATAAATCATCAAATAAATTTAACTTCTGTTTTGTAGTTTTGTTTTTCTGTCAATACAGGTGTGTCTGTAACTGAGTTCATGGTTGTTCTGTTTCCATAGTGTCAGAATTTTATATTGAAAAATGAACCACAGTGAAGATAAACAGGTCAGAACAGCAACAAAAACAACAAAAACACCAGAAATATTCCACAGTTTTATGTGACACATGCCACAAAAAATATAAAAAAAAACAAATAAACAGACAAACTAGCAATGTAATTTGAGTTTAAAATCATCTCTATTTAAAAATAAATAAATAAATCATGTGATCAGACACATAGAAGCTGAATATAAACTGTAAGAGCAGCTAAACTGGAAAATCCAGTTGATCCCAATGGTGTCAAATGTCTCCACAATCTTTTTATGAACAAAATGAGATGAAAATTACATCACAGATTAAAAATATCCCAAAATATTCTTTAGGACAAAGAAGCTGCGGCAGAAAAAGGAATCTTCAGAGATTAGAGGAGAGTTCTGGAAAGGAGAAGCTGCAAAAATGTGACGGAGTGAAACTGCAGCCATGTGACGTTTAACACGAGTCTGAAGGATGTTCAGGAGAAAACCTGCTGACGGAACAATCAGAGGTTGTTTTATTGACCCTCAGAGACACAGTGGAGGCAACAAAACAGGTTTTAGAGGCTCTACGTGGTGATTGACATGTTCTGAAACCAAATGAATCTTATTTAATGACTTTATGACAGTCAGAGAAACTGAAAACAAACAGCAAGAATTCACTGATGGAAAAGTTCATCAGTCTAAGAAAAATTATTTATAAGATCTAGATATAAGCGACAAAAACACCTCAAAGAGACACAACACACTACAAAGAGACAGAAAACAATCACAGAGACACAAAATTCCTTTGAAGAGACACAAAATTACCTCAAAGAAACACAAAATATTACAAAGACACAAAATTACCTCACAGAGACACAAAATTACCTCAAAAATATACAAAACGACCTCAAGGAGACACAAAACAGCCTCAACTAAACACAAAATTACCTCACAGAGACACAAAATTACTTCAGAAAGACACAAAACAACCAGAAAGAGACACAAAATTTCATCAGAGACACAACATGACTTCAAAGAGACACAAAACGACCTCAAAGAGATACAAAAACGAGAAAGAAATTTTAAAGTACGACTCAACGGACATAAAAATGTTGCTTCTTTTACTGTCATATTTTAATTTGTTGGGTTGTTTTTTAAAACCGTTTTACTTCATGTTAACTATCGGTTATTAATGTTGCTTAAAAAGTGAAACGTGTTTCTTCATTGGTTGGTTTGTAGATTCAGTGGAAATTCAGCATCGTTTTGTTCTTTTATTGTTAATTATGCTTTAAAAACACTTTTAAAGCAAAAACCTCCAAAAATCCAACAGGTTCCAGCTTCTTAAATCTGCTGGTTTTCTTTGATTTATATGAATATTTAGACATTTATTCACCTTGGACATTTTTCAATTATTACATTTAAAAACCACATTATGAAGGTGAATTGCTGTACGTTTTACTGAGTCAGACAGACTTATGACGGCTCTAAAGAAGATTATATGTTGAAACCACCGAGTGTTGCAACCTTCGGTTCATTTCCAGACCAGACTGATTGATTAGAGCTATCAGTAGACGATCAGCTGCTGCTCTAAACTCACGTATGGACCGTACACGAGTAAATAATAAGAAGCAGACACAGGTTCACTCTCTAAACTCCAAACTTCATTCAGAAGTCTCACATTTCAACTCATTTTGGATAAAATTGTCATTATTTTGGGGGCTTTTCTTGACATTCTTGACAAATCTTACATAATTTTGGACAGTTTTTCAGTCATGTTGGACATGTTTTAATACGCAAACATCTAAAACTAAAACAACTGGTAAGCACAATTTATTATTAATGTAGAACTATTACTTATTAGTATTATTGCTATTGTTATGTTTTTATAATTACTACAAGTCATATTTATTTGGGTTTTAATTATGGACAAAAACTAAGTCATTTGGCACCATTTTTGAGTCATTTGGGGTGAAATTTTGAATCATTGTTTGCTATTTTTGCTATTTTTCTGTCATTTTGGAAATTATTTCACCATTTTAGACAAACTTTAAAGCCATTTTGTACAGTTTTTCAGTCATTTTGGACATTTTCTTGTAACCCTGGATAATCTGAGGTATTTCTGAACAGGTTTTGAGTCCTTCTGGACAAAATTTAGGTCATTTTGAACCATTGTCAGTCATTCTGAACATGTTTCAAGTCATTGTGCAAAACTGTGATGTCTGTTTTCATCAAAAACTGGTAAAAAATAAACTATTTTTAATCTAAATGGAATTTTCCAAATGTGCTTTGCTTCAGAGAACTGCATTTGGATGGCAGGTGGTGAATCTTCCTCAGACTCCATTCGAAATCTGGCAGTTTTACGTAATTTTGCTACAGAGCTAATGTTAAAGTTAATTTTAAACTGTCGAGTTATTGTACTGAACATTTTAAAAGATCTTCTGACAAATTCGGCCAAACATTTGTGAAGTTTTCTGAAAGCATTTCGCGTTAATAGAAACTCAGCAGGTAGGAAACCCCACTCCAGAGTCGATTCACAGTTTTGTTAGTTTTATGTAATTTCGCTATAAAATTCTACAAAATAACCACAAAGAGAGACAAAATTATCTCAAAGACACGAAACAACTTCAAAGAGACACAAAATTACCTCAAAGACACGAAACAACCTCAAAGAGACACGAAACAGCACAAAAGAGACTAGAAATGACCTCAAAATTACCTAACATTAATATTACTTTTAAATTGTTGTTTTGTTGTGTTGAACATATTAAAAGACCTTCTGATGAATTCGGCAAATTATTTGTTTCACTTTTCGAAAGTAGCTTGTGTCAGGAGGAACTGAAATGAGCAGCGAACATGAAGTCACACTCCAGACTCCATTACTGATTTAGCCAATTTGACGCTCTTCGCTTTAAAACGAACCAGACGTCAGTGCTACGGCTATACGTTTGTTATTATTCGTTTCTTTGTTTGTAATTAATTGATTCGGCATAAGAGCTACAGGACCTACCTTGATAATTATTTTACTTTAAAGGAAATTTTTGGACATATAACTTTTAGCGCTTCCTACAAGGGCAGTTCAGTGCAATCTGCGTTGTTAAAAAGCACAAAACACGGCACAATTATGTGGACTGTAATTGTTAAAACCGTTACACTGGAAGCCGTTAGACAGTTGTACGATAAATTAGTTAACATTTGCTATTAATGCACAGATAAAGACGTCCAACGGAACAGAGAATCACAACAACGTAAAATTAGCAGCTTTTCGAAAGGAGTTTGGCGTACAGGGTAAAATAGAGTTTATCAAGTCTCTGCTGTGTTCTTTAATTTAATGAGGGTTTAAAAGCAACAAGCCGGTTTGGTTTTAGTCTCCAGCTGACTCGTGTTTTCTGCTCGCTGTTTGTTGTTTACCTGTGAGGGGGATGAGTCAGGCTGCAGCTGCTCTTCCTTCTCCAAATCTTCTCTTCCTCACACGCAAACTAACGACCGCTATTCGGAACCCATAACGGCGGTTTACAGAACACGGTTTCCCCGAGAAAACACTCTACAGGGCTAAAAAAAAAAAAAAACTGAAGGTTTACAGCCGAACAGCTCAGAAATGACACTTCTTCACCGGCGCCATGACACCTCTGAGCACATCTCCGCCGCGCAGCTCACATGACATTAATCACAAGGGCACGTGACAGAAACCGACCAATCAGAGCCAAGAGAGGATGTTTACTACGGAAGTGCTTCTGTAACGTTGTTAAAGTGAAATTAGTTCATTGACTCCAGTATTTTAATGTTACATCATATATTTTATATTTCCGAGACCCAGTGTGTTAATATTACAGGTTTATCTGCTTCTTTTATTGTTGCTTAGTTTATATATATATATTTTTTAAAACTTGCTCCTCAGGGATCCAGGAAAGCCTCAGATTTGTTGGGTTTCTGTGTATATTTTCGTAGGATCAAAACTTTAGCTCCTAGTTAGTCCAGATAATCTCTAGAATTAACAGTGCTGCGGGGTTTTGGACATAATATTTATATGAATTAAACTGATTTGCTGTTTTAGCCTATTGTACACTACCAGTCCAAAGTTTGGACACTCCTTCTCATTTAATCGTTTTTCTTTATTTTCATGACTATTTACATCAAAACTATGAATGAACACGTATGGAATTATGTAGTAAACAAAAAAGTATGAAAAGGTCAAAACATGTTTTATATTTTAGATTCTTCAAAATAGCCACCCTTTGCTTTGTTTACTGCTTTGCACACTCTTGGCATTCTCTCAGTGAGCTTCATGAGGTAGTCACCTGAAATGGTTTTCACTTCATAGGTGTTCCTTGTCAAGGTTGATTTGTGAAATTTCTTGCCTTCTTAATGGAGTTGGGACCATCAGTTGTGTTGTGCAGAAGTCAGGTTGGTACACAGTTGACCACCCCAGGAAAGGAAGACCAAGAGTCATTAGAGCCTAGATAAATGCCACACAGTTCTAGTAGCAGACACATCTCTACATCAACTGTTCAGAGGAGGCTGCGCCAATCAGGCCTTTATGGTCAAATAGCTGCTAAGAAACCACTAGTAAGGAAAAGCAACAAGCAGAAGAGATTAGTTTGGCCCAAGAAACACAAGGAATGGACATTAGACCAGTGGAAATCTGTGCTTTGGTTTGATGAGTCCAGATTTGAGATCTTTGCTTCCAGAAAAGGTGAGCAGATGGTCTCTACATGCATGGTTCCCACTGTGAAGCATGGAGGAGGAGGTGTGATGGTGTTGGAGTACTTTGCTGGTGACACTGTTGGGGATTTATTCCAAATTGAAGGCACACTGAACCAGCATGGCTACCACAGCATCCTGCAGTGACATGACATCAGATCTGGTTTGCATTTAGTTGGACCATCATTTATTTTTCAACAGGACAATGAGCCCAAACACACCTCCAGGCTGTGGAAGGACTATCTGACCAAGAAGGAGAGTGATGGAGTGCTGTGTCAGATGACCTGCCTCCACAGTCACCTGACCTAAACCCAATCCAGATGGTCTGGGATGAGATGGACCACAGAGTGAAGGCAAAAGGACCAACAAGTGCTCAGCATCTCTGGGAACTCCTTCAAAACTGTTGGAAAACCATTTCAGGTGACTACCTCATGAAGCTCATCCAGAGAATACCAAGAGTGTCCAAAGCAGTAATCAAAGGGTGGCTATTTTGAAGAATCTAAAATATAAAACATGTTTTGACTTATTCATACTTTGTAGTTTACTACATAATTCCATGTGTTCATTTATAGTTTTGATGCCTTCAGTGGATTTATGTATATTAAGTCATACAAAGAAGCTACACAGCTAAAGTTAAAATGCTGTATCAAGTGAAAGCTGTTACTATGTGTAATCCAGCCAAAAACTCTTTCCACCATTTATCTTCTGAATAAATTCTACTTATGTTATTATCATTTAATATAAAATAAACAAAACCATGTACAAAAGGTACTGGGGAGAGTCTTTAGTACGCTCATGCAAACATTTCACAATTGCACAATAATTTATCGAGGTTTGTAGTTTTTTTAATTACATTTTGAAAAATATAATTCCGTATTCATCTGAACAAAAGTTGCAAGTTTGTATTTTCAACATTTACAAAATAAAGTGACTTCATTTGGATTAAGTAAGTGAACTACCGAATCGGTCGCTCCGCGTTTACGTAAAATAAAATGTCAGAAACGGCGGTGAGGGTCAGGTCCACACTTCGATGATGTCTCCGTCCTCCATGTCGAGCTGAGCCGGCGTCTGGCTGTTCGTCACTTTGCAGCCGTCGAAGTGGAATCTGACCTTTTTCTGATTGCCGGCAGACATTGTGGACAGATACTGGGAGAAGATGGAGCCCAGTGGAGAACCCTGAAACAAAGAAACAGCATCAGTTTATGTCCTGCTGCTGAAACGAAGCCGATGAAGGAGAGAAGAAAAAAGCTACTGACTCTGTCCAGAGAAAACTCCTGAGAGGAATCTCTGTCTTTGCTCTGCAGTCTCACGGTGATGATGCTGCCGCCGCATGCTTCACTTTTATCCTCCGCTGCCATGACGACACACTCTGCACACAAAAACAGGAAGAAAGGATTTTTAATTTTCCTTTTAATGATTCAGATCTGTGCTGAATTCACTCTTAGCAACTAAAACTAATGTTAGTCATGCTAGTGGCATTGCTGGCCAGTCTGGTTTTTAGCTCTGTGCTTAAGCTGGATCTATTAATATCTACTGTAATGACAAATAATTAGCGACAGTAAAATACAACATCAAGTAATAGGAGTTCTGTATTGTCTTTGTAATTATGATCTGCTGTCTAGTTGGCTTGTTTCTATAATGATTTTAGCTGTGTAATTGGCATTTTTGTATGACTTTAGCTGTGTAGTTAGCTTCTTTCTATGATCTTAGCTGTGCAGTTAGCTTCTTTCTGTGAATTTAGCTGTGTAGTTAGCATTTTTGTGTGATTTTAGCTGTGTAGTTAGCTTCTTTCTATGATTCTAGCTGTGTAGTTAGCTTCTTTCTGTGATTTTAACTGTGTAGTTAGCATTTTTGTGTGAATTTAGCTGTGTAGTTAGCATTTTTGTGTGATTTTAGCTGTGTAGTTAGCTTCTTTCTATGATCTTAGCTGTGCAGTTAGCTTCTTTCTGTGAATTTAGCTGTGCAGTTAGCTTCTTTCTGTGAATTTAGCTGTGTAGTTAGCTTCTTTCTATGATTCTAGCTGTGTAGTTAGCTTCTTTCTGTGATTTTAACTGTGTAGTTAGCATTTTTGTATGACTTTAGCTGTGTAGTTAGCTTCTTTTTGTGACTTTAGCTGTGTAGTTAGCTTCTGTCTATGATCTTAGCTGTGCAGTTAGCTTCTTTCTGGGATTTTAATTGTGTAGTTAGCTTCTTTCTGTGACTTTAGCTGTGTAGTTAGCATTTTTGTATGACTTTAGCTGTGTAGTTAGCATTTTTATATGACTTTAGCTGTGTAGTTAGCATTTTTGTATGACTTTAGCTGTGTAGTTAGCATTTTTGTATGACTTTAGCTGTGTAGTTGGCTGATTATTAACTTTTTTTCTCTTTTGCTGAGTTTGGTGCATTTTAAATTCAGATGCTGCAGATTAGCTTTGCTGTTTAACAGTGTACAAACTAATACCAAGTGTGGAATGACACTTGAGGATTCATGTTGTGAACAATAAAGTGTACCACATCTCTGCGTTCAGTCCTCTGGTACTCGTCCTTTAATGACTGAACTTCCAGTGCAGGTCATGTGACTCACCGATGATGTCAGCGATGCCGAGGCCGAGCTCGCTGACGGTGGCGTCCATCGGTAGCTCGACTTCCTCCCTCAGCAGCAGCAGGCGAGGAGGCGGGACACTCAGGATGAGGGACAGCTGAGAAACCACGTCACTAAGAGGCGTCGACTGAAAACACAAAACCAACCAGGTGGTAAAAATGAAGAGAGACGAAGGACGTAAATAAAGCTCATGCAGGACAGTTCTATTTGGTAAAAATGTTCCTCTGGGACACTTTTGAGGTAGATTTTTAAAGGTGTACTATCAATATGGAATTTCTGATTTCCTTGAAACTTTTTCATCATAAACTACCGCTATTTAAAATGGTATCCAAGTAACTTTAGCTTCATATATCAAATACATGCTGAGACAATATTTTTAAAGTTTCCCTTCGACCCACTTCCATTTTTTTGCCTCACACTGAGTTAACAATATCTGAGGAACTATTAAAGATAAAAACCTGAAATTTTCACTGATATATCTCATCATGTCAGTGATTTAGAATCTGTAATATTCAACAAGTGGATCAATAATCAGATTATGTGTGAGTGTAAATATGAAAAAGAAAATGAAAGACTCATGAAAATTCTCATCTTTGAGCTCATTAATAAAAACTGATAATCCAGAAGTAAACTAGTGATATTTACTGAATCACATGTAGCTGCAGGTGACAATAATACAAAACTAAACATGTGGAGTCCTTTAAATATATAAAAAAAAGCGAATTATGTTGAACTTTCATAACTGATTAAGCAGGTTTGACAAGTTGTAGTACAAAAACTAAAGTATTGGGCTGTATTTTTAAAATAAAGTGTCAAATGAATGCTGTTACCATGTGTAAATTGAGACAAATTTATCATTTTTAGACACATTATTATTATTATACTTACCGAAGAGATGTTTGGATGTAAACGCGTCACAGTTGCTATAAATATTCTTGTTTTTATACATACATTTCTCTAGCTGTGACTTTGGTCTTGTTTATTGTCAACAGAACAAAACTTAATATATGAAGCTAAAATCTCACAAATATCTTCAAAATTATCCAGATTTTATGCTCCAAAAGTTTGAGATGAATCAGAGACGGTCGAGCAGAAACTGATATGGAAATGTGATTTAAAATGAAACAAACCTGAAAGCACCTTGTGAACTCTGTTATAAATAAAGTTAAACGTTCCATTCGTACCGACAGAACCGGGATCTTGTGGACGTCGGTTCTGCAGCGGATCTTCAGGGGAATCTCTCGGACCGACTGGCTGTACTCTGAACTCTGCGGCTCGGGGCTCATGATGATGACGTCATCATTGTCGTCGTTGGGGCTCGTGATGATGATGTCGTCGTCGGTGTTCGGTGCGATGATGTCGTCTTGCCGCTGCTCCGTCGGTGGAGACGACCGGCAGCGGCGGCGTCTGGTCGTTCGGTTCTGACACTCCGGGGAGAGAAGAGAGCTGACGGCCCGAAGCCTCCGGTCGATTTCACTGAGAGAAATTAATATTTATAATTATTCATTCATATTTATTGTTATTATTTGTTTATTTTGCTCTGGTCTGGGAGAACAGTGTTTAGTTTCTATGTACATAAATACACCCGAAGTGACAAAGAAATGTAGAATCTAGAATCAAAGTGACAGTTAAACTATCAGAAACCAGCTGAAGTCCCCTGAGGTCACTGATACTCAGCTAAATAAAGCTTTCATTTTTACACTCTGACGAATATTACAGTAAAACATCCTGGAACTCTTAAATTCCTCAGTCAGCGATCAAGTTTGGAGTCTGGAACGTCACCCCCGCGATAGACGAGGGACCACTGTATGCTGTTTAATATTTATTTTGTTCTCTGGATCTATTTGGGTCAGAAATATTGAATCGTTCATCTTAACACTAGAAAAACAAAACAACTCCGGCGGTTCTACACCTTCCACAGTCTGTAACTTGAAGCCAAAACTTGCAAAATATCTCAGTGTTCTCATTTTGTTTAACAGAGATCTCAGAACGCTGCACAACTTTTAAAGATTCTGCACCAAATTCTACAACTTGGTAGTTTTTCTAATCATTCAAAACATTTTTCTGTGGCAGAGAAACTCAGATTTTTTTTCTACTTTTACACAGACCTTAGCTGTAAACGTAACTAAAGACATCAATATTCCTTATAGGAGGATCTTTCTCTGCTGTTACGGATGTGATGAAACTGAAACTCACTTGATCTTCTGTTGGACCTTCCTGGACTGTTTCTGGACCGGAGTCTCTGGAGGAGGAGACGGACAACAAACTGCTTCTCTGAAACAACACAAACATTTAAATGTCTGAGTATTAATTCATTAGAACTGGCTGACGCAAACATACGTGATACTAGATACACTACATATATGTAATAAAAGTACAGAGGTTAAAGGAACGCTGTGCAGAGAGATTAAAACGTTTTGGGAAGAGCTGCCTGTGAAAAAGGAAAAGATCAAATATTTCAGATCGGATAAATCAAACTAGAAAAAAATAACTTTCTTTAATTTATAGTTTTCTTGCTTTTCTTATTGTCATTTTGCTGCTGTGACGTTGCAAAGTTCCCCTTGTGGGACTAATAATAAGGATATTCTAAATCTAAATTCTTATACATTAAAAGACAAAAAAAGAAAATGAACAAGTTTGTATGCATGAGCTGAAAAATAAAGATAATGTTGAAATAATAATGTCTGTATAGATTCTCAGTGATTCTCAGGTCAGAGCTTCAGTAGAAACCGACTTTAACCCTCCTGTTGTCTTCATTTACGGGCATCAAAAAATATTGTTTCCTTGTCTGAAAAAAAAATCCAAAAATTCAGCAAAAAAATTCCCCAAATTTCTGAAAATTTGCAAAACCTTCAGGAAGAAAATTCCAATAATTCCTTAAAAGTTTCCCTAAAAGTTTTATTTTTTTTTAAAAAAAATCCCCCAAATTTGGCAAGAAAATTCTTGTATATATTTTCAAAAAATGAGTAAAAATCTTCCAAAAAAAAATCCTAAAAATATCTAAAGTGATTACATATATATCAGTAAAACTTCTAATATTTTCTTTAAGAACATTCACAAAAAAATCAACCAAAATCCAGCGAATTTCGCTGGATTTTGGTTGATTTTTATGTGAATGTTCTCAAGAAACATTTTTAACTCTTCCTTTTTTCCACCAAAAAATGTTCAAAGATTTCCCAAAAATGTTGAAAATGTGGACATCAGAAGTTTCACTGTGAAAATATATTTTTTTCCCCACATTTTCAAACTTTAAAACGGGTCAATTTTGAACCGCAGGACGACACGAGGGTTAAGATGCTTCACCTTCATCCAAGAGGTGAAACATCCTCAAACAGAAGTCCAGTTGGTTTCTACTGAAGCTCCTTTAAAGTTTTCATGTTCCATCTCCGTCTGAAGTCGATGAATCCGACTCACGGTTGTTTCTCTGCTTCATCCTGTTCAGGTTCTGCTTCGTCCTCTGAGTCGCTGAGGGTGACGGTGGGCGGCGGCGTTTCTCGAGACGAAAACTCGGACCACAAACTGTCGTCGGCGCCGTCGTCTGCTCAGAAACAAACACGATTCAGTCGACGGGGGAGAAACGGCTGCTGCCTGATTAAAGCTGCTTTCTCACCTGAGTCTGGCTTCGTGGCAAACAACGCTGCCGTCGGCTTCAGCTGCAAACTGCTGCTCACCTGGAAACACACACCTGCATGTTGAAACACACAGTAGCAAAACAGGAAACAAAACAGAACCAGAATCGCCTCCGGACCTTGTTGGAGTAAACCGGGACGGGAACGATGGCCGACGGGTCGAGGATTCGGCGGCGTTTCGGCTTCGCGGGTTGAACTTCACCGTCAGACACCTGAGAACAGAAACACTGCAGAGATTCAACACCTGGTTTATAAAGTCTGCAGCAGCTGAACAAGCTAAAAAAAAACATGAAACCAGTCAAAAAGAAGCATCTGGAGCTGTGAAATAACACACGTGGATTCATGCAGTACACAATAAAAGGGTTTAAGTAATAATAAAAAAGTAAAAAACACAAATAAAGTAGTAAATTACATTAAAAGTGAGTCACAAACTACTAGTTCAGTCTTGTGCAATGTCATTTTTTATTGGACTTTATGAGCTAATCTTAGTTTCTTTTATGTAAAAATCTGTAAAATCAGCCAGATTTTAATAAATATGTATGACCAACAGGGTTTCTTTGGCTGGCAATGACAGTAAAGATATTGTGCTACATTTGTTGATGAATAATTTGAGCTTTTTCTGTTTTATTGTTATCATTAGAAAAATATTTCTTAAAAAAAAAAAAAAAAAAAACTTCAATAAAAAGCTAAATTTGAATTTGACATTTGCCAGAAGATGAAATGTTTTGAGTTTAAATGTATATAATGTTATGACTGCAATCAAATTAAGATAGAACTTTAAAATCCCCAAGAATATTTTAATTCCAGATACTGCAGAATAAATAATAATAAACAGAATGAATGCAGTGTTAAATTACTGAATTAAATTAAAAATAAGCAAAAATGAAACTAGAACAGGAAGAAGTAATATTAAAGGAAGAAAGTAAAGTATTATTGAAGTAATTTCTTCATGAGTGTTAGTAAAAACTGAAACTAACTCAAAATATAGTTTTTAAATCATAAACACCACCTACAGCAACTCTAAAGTTCTCTTATTTATTATTTTTTTTAAACTTATATTTACTAGAAATCAAATAATTTCTTGGCCATTTATGTGAACATCGCCTCTTTACTGGTACAAATGTGCAACAAGTTGTTAGGATTTATTTTTTTAAGGTACTACTAACTGAACACTGAAATTGATATTACATATGAGTGTACAATATTGATAATAATAACCATTTAATGTGCAATGAATGCATGAGTTGTGCTTGACCTTTAAAAGGGAACAGATGGAGCTAAGCACTAACTCCAAGCTCTGATGGACACAGACAGGTCAGGCTTCTTCTTCTACACATGCACACACACTAACAAATACAGAGTTTTGACCTTGATACACAGCACATTCCTATTTCCTTATAATGTAACAATTAATTGTACTGAAACTCCTAAATTCAAGGTTGTTTAAGGGAGAAAACCATAATAATACTCCCTAAGGGACACCTGCATCCTCCCTATGAGATACCACTAATGATTGCATCACATCTCAGCTAACAATGGAATAATACTAACTGCTAGAAAGCTGGAAGAAGTTTGCAGGAGGTTCTTTTTACAGGGTGTCTGCCATGTCTGCTCTGCTGGTATTATACAGGATGGCCCTGTTCTTGTCATGTGGTAAGGGGTACTCCACAGTGCATATATCAAGCAACTGAAACAAGTTGTCAAGAACATGCTCCTGGGGATTGGATGAATCGTGTTCCAAGAGATATGGACAAATCTGTGCACCAATTAATAGGAGAATTAAGTCGGTTTATCCCCACCTTTAGCCAATCACATTTCAATATTTGAATTATGTGTTTGTGTTCTGTAACCAATCACATTTCACCATACTGTATAAAATGTTCTGTTCATATCAGACTTTATCATTTTCTGGGAGGCTTTTCCAAACAAAAGGTCCTAGTATAAGATTCTTTTGAGACACTGATATTAGAAAATAAACAGCTTAATTGGAGAGAAGTAGTTTGTCTTCTATCTCAAAAAATGAACACGCTTGAGTTCAGACAAGAAAACGTTACTGGTGAAGTAATTTCCATTTTTTCATCAACTGAAACTAACTCAAATTAGCCTGTTTTTATAATTGTAGACAAAACAAAATCACTTTTTTGTACAGATTAACAAATAACAGTCCTTTAGAGATGCTGTAGGTGGCCTTTACAATAGGTTTATTTGTGTAATAATAATTAACTGAAAATGTGAATCTGAATAATTTGGATAATTTGTCTGAGACCAAAAGCAAAGTATTTAAACATGTGAATCATGTGAACTTCTTCTGTTTCTCCAGTAAACTGATCTATTTTGTAACTGGTGTCCACTGTGTTACTGGAAAATGCAGATTTCTTGGTCATTTCTGTTAAATAAAAACAACTGTTTTTCCTAAAGGTCTCCTATAAACAAAATAAAATGAATGAATAAAATGAATGCTGTAATAATAACGACTAAACTGTTAAATACACTGCATTGTTACAGATTAAACTGAAGAATACCATAAAAAATCAATAAATGTAATTACTAACTTAATATTTAAAGTTAACGTTGTTTTTTAAGCTGCTAAAGCATAATAAACAACCAATAAAATATATATATAACCAACAAAATGCTATAAAATAACAGCCAGCTGAGTCTAAAGTGACCTGATAGAAACTTCAGGTGTAAATAAAGTCAAAAAAAACTCACGAAAAAATCACGAATTAATTTCATTTAAATGTATCACTTTCCAGCTGCAGCCGTTTTACCTTGAGCTTATTTGTTGGAAAGTTAGCTACTTTTAGTGAACCCGCTGACAGGTTTAGTGAAGAGTCAAGATTTAAAACGAGGTTAAATCTGCGGTTTAACTCAGCAGAAACTAAAAATGAAACCATAACAGCGGCTTGAAAGAACCGGAGCTAGCTGATGCTAAAGGACTGTTATTCACTGTTAGCGCTAATTTAACTCATTTCTGTGGCTTCCTGTTCAAACTTTTTACTTTTATCTCACAGTAATTTAAAACAGAACAACATTACACCTCTTAAAAATCACATAATTTAAAGATTTGGTGTGATTTTAGCCGATAAAAGCCGCGGCATCATCGCTAAACACTCACCGCGTCCGCCATGTTTGTTTCTGTTCCGCGCCTTGTGCCGCCTTCAGGGACTGTCGGATATTTTCAGCCCAGAGCGGATTTCTCCATTCATCCGGACGGTGCCGCCTTCAGCGACCACAAAAATATGGAGAGACTGAAAAAAAAGAAAGAAAGAAAGAAAGAAAGAAATCCCGGCAGCAATAAGCTAAATTTATCTGACAACTCGCTGCTTTAAGATTGAGATTTTACCAAAAACATTCAGTGATCAGTTTGTAAAAATAGCACATTTTTACCTAAAATAGTTTTACTTCTATAAATTGCTTGTCACTTTCTAAATTGTTTTGTTTTTGAGTGGCATAAATCTGTAATTTCATTGCAAAATTCTGTTTTGCATAATGATTAAACTGTTAAATACGCTGCATTGTTAGAGATTAAACTAAAGAATACTATAAAATATTCAATAAAGGCAATTAATAATTTAATATTTAAAATTAGCGTTGTTTAGCTGCTAAAGCATCATTAACAATAATCCAACATTATAATATACAGTAAAGTAACACTGACAGGGGAAGTTCTTCATAATATGAACTTTTACTACCATAATACCTTTATAAATGCAGGATTTTTTAGTAGTAATTCAGTTTTTGTGCATACTGTGGTACTTTGCTATTTGTTAAGTTAAAAAAATTAGAAAATAGAAAAAAGCAGGAACTATGTTTATTTAAAGAAGCTGTTGTGTGTTTCATGACTTCTTGTGCGACTTTATTTCACTTTAAATGTATTTTTCTACTTAAAAAATCCATATCTGATATTAGAAGCGTCATTAAGATGAATTTGAAAGCAGAAAATCAGTTTATATTGTATGAAATTAAACAACACAGACATGATCACAGTTTTTAATATGCAACACAGAAACTATTGACACTTTACATATAAAAATATACAGTTTGAGCCTCATAATAACAACATTTGTTCCCAAAGCAGCAGCTGGAAGCTTAGCTGCAGTTCTTCTGCTCACCAACAGGTGGCGCTCTAAAAACAGTTAAAGTTTCTCTGTTAAAATACAAACTGAGTTTCTCTCCAGCTCAGTTTCTGCAGGAATCTCAGAGTTCTGATCATTTTTATGTTTAAAATGAAACTGCTGCCGTTTCAGAGACAGTAATTCTTCGTTTTGCTGTTTTTTGGATCCAACTCACTTCTTCTTGTTCTCTTTGCAGGCGACGACGTATCGCTGCGCCACGTTTAAAGGAGGAGAATAACCGTCGGCGTACGAAGTGTCCTCGAACAGAACAGAGTAGTCGTCCTGCGGCTGCAAACAAAAACACATTTAACATTAAAACTCAATCAGCCCATAGTGTTTTTTAGTCCTAGTTAGCTTTACAGTGGAGAAAAAAAACAGCATCTAGAGTCCCATAGTTTCATGTTCGGTAGATTTTGATCCAGTTTTGTGGCTCCAGAAACAGACTGCAGATCTGTAAGAAAAATCTAATTTTGACATAATTTAATTTCTCCTGAAGTAGATTTTGTTTTAGAGAAAAAAGTTTTTCACTTATGGGACAAACTGCAGCAGAGCAACAAATCATGTACTTTATTTTGAAATCTCAATTTTTTCAGACTGGTAAAACTGGAGGCACAAAGTAAAGATATTTTAGGTACTTCCTTCAATTAGTTTTAGTTATTCTTAATATTACTGTTCATTTTACTTGCTTACTTATTTATTTCAGACATGTTACAGTGTCATAAAGGCAATAAAGAGCAAATTAAAATGAAAACAGAAGCTAAAATATTGTCTGAAATCAAGTCTTACTGTTTCCTGTTTGGTTTTTATTGCTTATTATTGTATTTTATTGAATGCCTTTGTGCTGTTATAGGTAGGTAGGGACTGAGGGAAATTCAAGGAAAGATGATGTTCAATTAAGCTGTTTTTTAAACACTGGAACCAATATTCCAGAGTCTAAACGGTAAAAACAACAGAAATATGAAGAGTTCTGTCCTCTACAGAAGCTGTGAATCAGTATTTGATTCTTGCTGATGGACTCTGTGATTCAGAGTCTAAATATGGGAGCTGGTTTGTTGCTGAGGTCTCACCCGGTGTGGTGGAGTGTGGATCAGGGCCCGGTAGAAACAGGTGGTCTGAGGGTAAAGAGCCAGAACCAGCTGGTCCTTACTGAACAGGGCCTCAGGGTCAGTCTCTGGGTTCGCCTTCCACTGAGGGAGGGGGATGATCCTCCGTCTGCTCAGAGTGTGGCGCCTGATAGAACAGAAAAAACAAGACTTCTAGGAAAACATGCAGAAACAAACCAGCAGTGAATGAATCGATGAACAGAACCTGAAAAATCAGATTTCAAGCAGTTACTAAAATATTAATGGCCTTCAAGCATAGTTGAATCACATTCAGGATACTTTGGCTCTTTTGACATAAAGAGACTAGTGAGAGAGGCCACCAAGACATCTATGACTCCTCTGACAGAGTTCCAAGCTTCAGCAGCTGAGATGGGAGAGACTGTTCATACAACAACTGTTGTCTGTTCTTCACCAGTCAAAGCTTTATGGGAGACAAAGAGAAAGACTCGGTTGGAAAAAGCTCAAATAAAATCTGGACTAGAGTTCACCAGAAGACATGTGGAGACTCTGAAGTCACCCGGAAGAAGGTTCTTTGGTCTGAGGAGACCAGAATGGAACTTTTAGATCGCCAGATTAGATGATACGTTTGGACAAACAAAAACACAACATCCCCACTGTGAAGCATGGTGGTAGCAGCATCATGATGTTTCTCAGCAGCAGGTCCTGAAGGCTTGTAAAGGTAGAGGGTAAAATGAATGCAGCAAAGTCTAGAGAAATCCTGGAGGACAACCTGATGCAGTCTGAAGAGAACTGAGACTTGGAGAAGTTTTGTTTTCCATCCAGACAATGAGCCGAAGCAAACAGAAATGGTTTAAAGACAACAAGGTGAAAGTTTTGGAGGCCGAGTCAGAGTTCTGACATCAATCCAACTGAGAATTAGTGTCTGGACCTGAAAAGTTCTGTTCACTCATGATCCCTGTGGAACCTGACAGAGTTTGAACAGTTTATAAAGAAGAATGAGGTCAAATTTCATATTTTCTGATTGAGATCAACACAGGATGAATGATAGAACTGCAGCCAATGGTTCATCTACTAAATACTGACTCACTTTTTTTTATATTTTCTTATTTTAATTAATTAACATTATTTGGTATAAATCTGATTTCACTTTGACGCAGAATAATCTTTTTGTTTGGTAAATTCTAGTGAAAAAAGCCAAATTAAATTGACTATGATTCAATGTTGAAAAGCAGCAAAAGGGGAAAACTTCAGAGGACAGCGAAAATAAGTAAAATTGGTGATTTGAGGGTAAAAAACCAAGAACTCACTCTTTGCCCTCCTCATCAATGTCATCCACTTCATACCTGCAGGGAGACAAAAGGAAAAGTCAGAACTGTTTGTGAGCTGAAGGTGAAACTGTGATATTTGAGTCGAGCTGCTGCTGAGTCTAAACTGTGATGTTCTTACTTGTTGGTGGAATGGTTGTAGCTGACCACCTCGGCCAGGATCCACTGCTCGTCTCCGTCCACGGCCTTCACTCTCGCTGCCACCTTGTCGCCTTGTTTGGCCACGTAGTCGCTGCTGGCCGGCGTCGCTCCGCACAGAGGAGGAGGGCTGGAGGAAAAAAACAGAAGTTAGTGTCTGAAAGTCACAAACAAACACCGACCATCTGTCAGTGACTCAACTAAAACCCAACTGAAGATAGAACACAATCAGTCACATGAAGGAAACGGGTAAAATACAGCTATTTACCGATTAAACTGATCATTTTTTGTTTAATTATTGAATGAAATGACTTAAAAACTGGTAAAAAATCTATAATATATCAAAACCCAGCATGACGTCTTCAAATGTCTTGTTTTGGCTGACCAACAACAATAAAAATAACCACAAAAAAGACAAAATGACCACAAAGGATATAACATCACCACAAATAGATGTAAAATCACCACAAAAAGACATAAAATCCCTACAAAGAAAGATACAAATCACCACAAAAAGATGCAAAATCACCACAAAGACATGAAATTATTACAAAAAGACACAAAATCAATACAAAAGACATGAAATCCCAACAAAAAGATGCAAAATTACCATAAACGGATATGAAATTAACACAAAAACATTAAAAAAACTCACAAAAAATATGCAAAACCACCACATAAAGTTGAAAATGACCACAAAAGGACACAAAATCACCACAAAAAAAAAATGCAAAATCACCATAAAAGAACCAGAATCTCCAGAAAGACACAAAATCACCACTAAGCATGTAAAAGTATCACAATGAGATGCAAAATAACCAAAAAAAAAAGACTCTCAATCACCACATAAAGACAAAATAAAACATGAAAAATCACCACAAAAAGATGTGAAATTACCACAAAAACACAAAACACCACAAAGAATCAAAATCACCATAAAACAAACACACAAAAAGCCAAGTGATATAGTTCAGAGAATCACATTCAGTTACGCTGCAATTTTCAGCCTCTTTTAATTTTGAAACTAATTAGAAACATCAATCCTGTATTTTAGTAATCTCCTGATTTTATTTAAAAATATGAACAACATTTGTTCGGCTTCAGCTGTTAAAGATGCAGCTGCTATTTATAAATCAGGACTTTCAGAGTTTGGATCATAGAGCTTTTTAAAAATAATTTACATCAGATTTAGAAGCTGCAGCTGTTATTTCAGTGTCTTGGACACAGATTTAATCAACATTCAGCAAGAAAACATGTCAAATTGTTGGCTGGTGTCCCTAATAAAGTGGTAATCAGTGTTTCAGCAGTAGCAGCAGCTGTACCTCTCTCCAGGCTTCCCGATCCACAGCGGCAGCGTCATGGCTGACTGCTGCAGCAGCGTCATCAGGACGCCTCGTCGCATCGTCTTCCTGGGAGGGTCGCTGTCGCTGTAAACTCCGGCCATTTTAGCAGCTGCACAAACAGCAGGAAAACATTCGACATGAACTAAAGAGAAGAAGTTACAGATCCTAAAGGATGAAGCAGCGTTGACACAAACATACCGATCCGACGCTCTTCCAGCAAAGACTTGATTTCGGCGATTTTATCGAGAGCGTGACGCAGAATACTAAGGAGAAAAATAAGAAGATTGAAGGATTTCACACATTTTATTATGTTAAAGATATTAATTACATGTGCAAAATGTCGTGTTCTTGCATAACATTGTCAGTGTAATGTACAATATTTCATCCCATTTTTCAGGTTTTGTGTGCCATAAAACGTGGAAAACGGTGTAGAAACTAGCAAATATAAATCAGTGTAAATGAATATTGTCTTACTGTAAATTGTTTGGAGAATTTTGTTGTATTTAGAATTCCCCAGCTTTTTAAAAAAATCTTTTGTAAAATGGATAGTCAAACAAATTCAACTCTGTTTTTTATTCTTTTCTGAATCCTTTCATTCTATTTTTGCACCTTTTTCCATCATTTTAATTAGTTGTTTTCACATCTTTTTATGTCTTTTTCACTTTTAGCCTCTGTGTCATTTCTGCCTCTTCTCTCTTTTGTATTTTCATGTCAATTTTGTCTCTTTTTGTCATTCTAACTGTGTCATCGTGACAGAAGACATTTTTGAGTTCTCTCTCCTTCTTCATGTTGTTCTGTTTCCATAGAGCTGCTGGACTTTAGATTGTCGTGAAAAATGAGCCACAGTGAGGAAAAATGAGACATCAGCCCAGAAATGTCTTCAGATTCAGACGGTTATTGAATGGTTTTATCTGAGAAGATTCATTCTTGAGGGTTAAATCATGTCAGCCTGGTTGTGGCATTAAAAGAAAGTGAATGTGTGTACACTGACCTACACTCTGCCTCAGCGTCTGCTTTAGCTGTGGTGTAAAGGCCTCTCAGTTTGGTCCGGTAGTACGGAGATGCTAGAGGGAGATGGAGGTACAAGTAAATAAAAAGATAGCATTAAAAGTTAGGCTGCATAAAAATGTAAGAATCTAACGGTGTGTTTAGTGTTATAAATGACCACTGACTTTTGTTTTCTGTCTGCATTCTCTCGTGTGTTTTCTGGATGTTCAGCAGATTGTGTTCACTGCGGGACCTCTCCTCCTGAAGAAAAACACATGAGGATTATTTAGATTTCATTCATTTCACCAAAAGTGACTTACTATAATACTGCATTAACTAAAACTTGTCTACATCTACATAACACAAAGACACAGGATTATTTCCCATCAAGTAATAACTTTACCTGGGTCTGCTTGATGAGCTGGTGAAGCTCAGTGAGCAGCTCAGCAATCTTAGTATCCGCTGACATGTCTGCACCTTTTATTCAACAACAGAGACCAACAAAACACTTACAACTTCAATATCAGCATCTATCAAAGGACTGTTTTTGTAGAAAATGTGCAAAATAAACATCTTTCTAAAGTCAAATAATGTCAACATCAAATGGGAATTTTTTTTACTAAAATTATGAGATAGTAACATTTTGACTTAGTAAGACAGAACAGTGAGATAAACAGTCAAATTATACGAAAAATGTGACAATTACTGGATTAATAAGTCAGTATTATATTTTAAGAAGTCAAAATTCTGTAAAAATGCCAGCTGTGGTAACCTTTTCTGACATTTCACTGAGGGACACCCAAAGATTTTGACATGCAACATTACAATCTTTAATACTTACAAACCCCCATTTAAAAACCTGACATTTTAATTTCAAGATGCTGTTTTTGATGAGCGGAAACAGCTCATAGGAGAAAACAAACAAAACTAAATAACTTTACCATTCTGCTAAACATGTGAAGTAGATTGAAGCCGAACTATTAAGTGGGTTCAAGCGGTTCAGATTCATGTTTTAAATGTTTTATATGTTTTCTGAAAAAGATAGACTCTCTTAATTAATAGATTTCAGACTGGAGTTCGGTTAACAATCTCTGAGGGGAAAACGGCTCGATAACCGTTGATAGAGCGACAACTGTGATATTTCTGCTTTAAGCGGTGGAAATGCAACACTGAGCTTTACTAAACTGTTCTAAAATGCTAATCATACATTTAACAATCTAAATCAAAGTAACGTTTACTGTTGAGCCGCTCGTTGACTGAGTTAGCAACTGGTTTGTATCGCTAATGTTAGCGGGGCTGCACCGCTGAATATTTATATTTATACTCATTTATCACACACATCAGTAATAAATATTCATCGTAATACATCAATAACAATCACCCGTGTCTCGTTTTGTGAGTAAACAGTCTGTAAATTCACTCACTGCGTTACTTTAGTTGTTTATTTGCTGCTGGTTTGCTAAATCCAGATTAGCCTCTTCTTCTTCTTTTGTGCTAAAGTGAAGCCGGTGCAGCAGCGTCACTGCGTTCAGCGCCTCCAGCAGGACAGAGGCGGTACTGCAGCTCTGCAAAAACAAAGCAGATAACATAAAGACAAACTATTTAACTGGTCTCAGGAACTACAATCAAACAGACAAATACTACACATGATGCACTCAGGTCTAACTGTGTTTTTTGCACCTATTTTCAGTAACTGTTGGTTTTTTTGTGGTTGTGCAGAAAAGAAAGTTCAATTGAGATAGATAGATAGATAGATAGATAGATAGATAGATAGATAGATAGATAGATAGATAGATAGATAGATAGATAGATAGATAGATAGATAGATAGATAGATAGATAGATAGATAGATAGATCATGTTATGCAATGTGCTCTGTAATAAAAGTATTTATTTGTTATTTTTAGCATGTTTATTTCTTTTATCAGAGCCTATTTATTGCGGCGCTGGAGATGCTGTGCTTCTTGTTTTTTTTTTTGTTGTTCAACAATGACGATAAAGAGCCTTTGAACCTTTGAGATAAATAAAGTGTGTCAGACTGACTATCTGTGACCTGGTTTGTAGCTCTGTGTCCTCTGGGTGTGTCTCTGTATGTAGTTTGGTGTGTTTGTGTTACTTTTGTGTGTGTCATTGTTTAGTTTCTTTAATATCTTTTTGTGGTGTTTTTGCTTCTTTTAGTGGTAGTTTTGTGTCTCTTTGTGGCGTTTTCTGCGTCATTTCGTCTTTTTTGTTGTTAATTTTTGTCTTTTTGTGATTGTTTCGTGGGTTTAAGGTTGTGTTCTTGCAGTCTTTCAGTAGCCATTTTTGTGATTTTTTTTGTAGTAGTTTGTGCCTTTTTGTCTCAGTTTGTGTCTTGTAGTAATAATTGTGTTTATTTTGTGTGGTTATTTGTGTCTCTTTGTGATCATTTCTGTCCATAAGTGGCAGTGTTGTGCCTGCCTGTGGTGGTTTTGTCTTTTCGGTGTATATTTTTGTCCTTTTGTGTCTCTTTGTGGTGGCTTTGTGTGTTTTATTTGTTGTGGTTTTGTCCTTTTGTGGTCATTTTGTGTCTCGTTGTGATGTTATGTGTGTTTTTGGTGTGGTTTTGTGCTTTTCTGTGGTCATTTTGTGTCCTTCTGTTGTTAATTTTTGTCCTTTTCTGTTGCTTTTGTGTCTCTTCGTGGTGGCTTTGTGTGTTTTTGTTGTGGATTTATGTCTTTTGTGGTGATTTTGTGGGAGTTTTGCAACTTTTGTGTCCTTTTGTATTGTTTCTTGGAGCTTTGCATATTTCTTGTGTCTTTTTCTTACTGTTTTGCATCTCTTTTTGTGTGTCTTTGTGGTCTTTTTGTGTCTCTGTGATGGTCTTGTGTCTTTTTGTTGATTGTTTTTGTCCTTTTGTGGTCGTTTTGTGTCTCTTTGTGATGTTATGTGTGCATTTGTTGTGGTTTAGTGCTTTTCTGTAGTCATTTTGTGTCTTTTTGTTGTTCATTTTTGTCCTTTTCTGGTGCTTTTGTACCTCTTGGTGGCCTTGTGTGTTTTTGTTGTAGATTTATGCCTTTTTGTGGTAATTTTGTGGTAGTTTTGTGTCTCTTTGTGGTGTTTTTGCATTTTTTTGTGTGCATTTGTATTGTTTCTTGGAGCTTTGCATATTTTTATATCTTTTTATTATTGTTTTGCATCTCTTTTTGTGTGTCTTTGTGGTCCGTTTGTCTTTTTGTAGTTCCTCTGTGCCTTTTAGTCGTTGATTTTTGTCTTTTTGTGGTGGTCTTGCATTTTCATGTGCTATTTTTGTGTCATTTTGTGATGTCTCTTGTGGCTTTGTGTGTCTGTTTGTGCTTGTTTTAGTTCTGTTTGATGTTGCTCTGTATGTCTTCATGATTGTTTTTTATCTGTGAAATTATTGTGAGTCTTTTTGTCGTGGCTTTGTCTCTTTTTCTGGGTATGTTGTGTCTCTTTTATTGATGATTTCTGTTTTTTTGTGGTTGTTTTGTATCCTTTCTGTCTTTTATTGCCTCTTTAGAACCAGCAGGGATGAATGAGAGTTAATAATCAACAGGTCAGTCAGGCTGATGTTTGCTGTGCGTGACCTGGTTTGTACTGTGTGTGTCTCTGTGTGTGTACAATGTGTACTGATGGTGTGTTACACGGCTCTTCTAGACGTGTGTTTGTGCACACGCCAAGGACACGCTATATCCGCTCTCACATTTGTGCCAATATTGACAGTAGAGCAGAAAGAAGGAGGTGAAGTTACAACAGCAGAAGCTGAGTGTGAATCTAACAGTGTTCAGGTCACAGCAGTGAGTTTGTGTGTCTGTTTCCACACAGTCACATCAAAGTTTTCTCTGTTTACACAAACATCCACAACAGCTGCTGCAGGAAACACTTCAGTTTCTGCATTCTGCTGGATTTTAATGCACAGAAAAAAAGGCAATTTAATGATTCTTCTTTCCCTTCAAAATAAATGTTCTCAATACTGGTTGGATGTAAATCTGTGGCTGAGTGTGTGAAGCTTCTGTTAATTACATAAACATGATGAACCTGTGAGACAATAATTAAACTGGAATTTTACAGTCAGAGGAATCACTTTGTCTTTGTGTGGTTGTTTTGTGTTTCTTTTCAGCTGTTTTGTGTTTATTTTAGGCTCTTAGTAGGTGAATTCTTTCACTTGTAAAATATGTCAGTGCAACTAGAACTTTGTTGTTCAGATGATCTAAATTAAGTTTTACACTCTGATAAGTTCAGTCCAAAGATTGTTTCTCAAGGAAGCAACACAACATGTTGAACAGATTAGACAATTGAGATTAGATACAGACACACACCTGAACACCTACGTACCTGCAGACCAGGTAAAAATGAAAGTGTGCTTTAATCTGAGCAGTAAGAAACCAAACTATATTACAAATATTATAATTAAAGTGGATTCTGTTCTGTAGCGCTTAAGTATCACTAATGAGCACCAAAAGTACATTAATGTCTCATTTTGGCTTAAAGTCAGAATTATGAGTTATTATTAGTTAATTGTACATAAAGTCAAACATTATAAATAATAAATTCAAAATTATGAAAGAAAATGCCACAGTATTTTTCTAAATAACGTTCTGTGAAATGGACATAATTCAGCGATAAAGCTCTCTAACAAGCATAAATATAGTTAAATTCTGTGTATTTCAGATAAATAAAACAGCACAAAGTGAATATAGTTGCAACTTGTCAGTGTTGTTTAGTTTTGCCTGCAGGTTTTCAAGTGAAATAACAGAATCAGGTCGAGGTCGTGTGAAGCTGCAGCTGCTGATAAAAACTGAGAAAATGGAGAAAATAGAATCGCAGCAACCTCAGACGAAGGTCAAACTTCACAAAGCACGTGGACACAAATGTAGGACAAATTCAGTCTGAACTGAAGGTTATCAAGCTAAAAATAGGAGGACAAGGTCAAAATTCTGATATGAGATAAAAAAGAATAGCTTTGACTTATTTGTGACTTAAAAGGCAAAACTTTGGTCTAAAATGTCAGATAAATGTTCAAAAGTACGAAATCAAAATCTAAATTATGACCCAAAAAATGTCAAAATCAAAAATATAACATAAAAAAATGACCAGCTACAGAGTTTGAAATAAAAGAGATAAATAGTTTGATATTATTTAAAAAGAAAGCTGTTACAACAAAAAACAATGAAGAACAAGACAAGAATATAAAAAATCTAAATTATGAGATAAATTAGGAAATAAATGGTAAAATTTTGATGCCATGAGTAAAAACCTGTGTAAAAAAAGTTTAAATAAGAGCTAAAATGCCATAAAAATAGTCAAAAATATACTAAAACATCAGTCATGAGGGGGAAAAAAAACTAAATTGCCAGAAAACAGTACAAAATTTGAGATGACAAAAAATACCTAAATCCTGAAATAAAAATAAAACATCCCAAATGAGACACAATGTTGAGTTTAAATCAAATGCTGATTTAAACGTCAGGATGTCAACTTTTATGGTATCTGAACAAGTGCTTTCTATTCATAACTTTTCCTATATACCGGTGTTTTTATGACATTTTCTGTTTTATGTGTCATAGAGATTCAGAAGCTGCAGAAAAACAGATTCTGTCTGATGCAACATTAGTGCAGCAGAAACCAGAAACCTGCAGGAGGAGTCAGACAGAAAAGGAGGAGCTGCTGCAAAAAAACTGCATAAAAACCCAGATAGGAGACAGAAAAACACCAAAACAAAACCTGCAGACGCGTAAACATACCTGAGGGAAACACCTGAGACTCACCTGGACACCTGACAGCGTTCAGACTCTGTTTTCTGGAGAGACAAACATGAGCCACGTCGACGTGAAGAACATGAAGCCCACCAGCTTCGAGGACGAATATTACGATGAATATGAATATTACAACCTGACAGACAAATACACAGGTGGGCCTCTCTGCTGCTAACTGCAAGCTAAATTTACCGTTAGACTACCTGTAGTTGAAAATACTTTCTAACTACTTAGCTAACTGTAACGCCAAGCCAACTGCAACGCGAGGCTACCTGTAACGTGAAGCTAACTACAAAGTAACGGTAACGTAAAGCTAATGGCAACTTTAAACTAACTGTAACTTAACGCTGACTAACTTCAGGGTAACTGTAACTTTAAGCTAAAGGTAACTTAAAGCTAACGGGAACTTTAAAGTACCTGTAATTACAAGTTAACTGTAACGTGATCTAACGGTAACTTTAAACTACCTGTAACTTGAAGCTAACTGTAACTTCAGGCTAACTGGTACTTGAAGCTAACAATAACTAACTACAAAGTAACTGTAACGTCAAAGCTAATGGTAACTTAAAGCTAACAGGAACTTTAGAATACCTGTAACTACAAGTTAACAGTAACTTGAAGTTAACGGTAACTTAAAGCTAACGGGTACATCAATATAACTAACTTTAAACTACCTGTAACTGAAAACTAACGGTAACTTGAAGCTAACGGGTACATCAGTATAACCAACTTTAAACTACCTGTAACTGCAAACTAGCGGTAACTTGAAGTTAAGTGTAACTTGAAGCTAAGGGTAGCTTTAAGCTACTGGTAACTGTAAGCTAACTGTAACTTTAAATTACCTGTAACTACAAAGTAACTGTAACTTGAGGAAACTTGTAACTTGAAGCTAGCGTAACTTAAAACTAACTGTAACTTGAAGCTATCGGTAACTTAAAGCTAACTGTAACTTCAGGCTAACTTTAACGTAAAGCTAACGGTAACGTAAAGCTAACGGTAACTTCAAAGTACCTGTAACTACAAGTTGAAGCTAACTTGACGTTAACGGTAACTTAAAGCTACCGGGAACGTCAATATATCTGTTACTTTAAACTACCTGTAACTTGGAGCTAACGGTATCTTTAAACTGCATGTAACTACAAGCTAACGGCAACTTTAAGCTGACGGACTTCAACTTGGTGTTTTGGTCGCTTTTGCTAAACCTGAGCCGTGTTGTTCTGGTGTCGCAGAGGGTTCGGCCCGGAAAGGCAGAACCAAGAAGGAGGCCAGCGAGAACACCAACAGACCGAACCCCGGAGGACACGAACGAAAGATCGTGGAGAAACTGCAGAACAGCGAGAAGAAAGCCAAGGAGTGAACCTTGAGGTAACACCGAAAAATCCACTAAAATCAACTTTATCTCTGTATAAATGTGAGCCGAATCAAACACCAACTGTTATAGGACTGGTGGCTAAAGTTTCTGAACTGTTTAAGTACCTCACATTATAAATAAAATTAATTTAAATGTTAAATTGGCGGAAATATGAACGAACTCTGGCTAATAACGGTTTAGAGCGTTCATCCAGTGGGCGGGTCTGTCCTGAAATATGACACCTGCTCATTACGTTCAAAACTCCCTTCAGGATTCTTATAATTTACGCTCCGTTTCCTCCGCTGGACTCTGCTGAGCGGCTGTGACTCAACAGCATACTGTCTACTCAAATAACTGTTATTTTTTGTTCATACCCATATTTTTGTGGGCCGATTTTGAGATTGTTTTACTTTCTTCGTGGGTAGGCAGTTTTTTGTGCTTTGGACTGGCATAACTCAGTATTTACTTTAAATCGGTGAATTTCTTAATTAGGTTTGGAACATAGCAGCTGAAACGATTGCAAATTCAAGACAAATGGTTGAAAAACTTATTGGGTTAAAATAACTGATGATTATGAAGTCAAAAGTATGTCTGATGACAGCATAAGAATAGTAAGTTGAAAAAACTGACAGTCATGCATTAAATAGTCAAAAACATATCCATAATATGTTATACATTCAGTGTTCAAAAGCCTGATGAATTCAAAAGATAAAATTATAATCTGAAAGGTCTGAAGATAGTCATTTATAAGGTAAAAAGTCGAATTAATGCAAAGAGCTATTAAAATTCAGATTGTTATTATATAAAGTTAAGAAAAATAGACAACTACTTTGGCTTAAAAACAGTTAAATTAAATCTGAAAATACTGGAATTAGCCACAACAAATACACAAATAGACACAAACAATATAAAGAAACATAAAAACACTATAAACAGACATGAAGCTACTACATATAGGAAAAAAATTACCACAAATAGACAAAAAACAACTACAAAGAAACACACAACAAAAGCAAAGAGACAAAAAACCACCATAAACCGTCAAGAAGCTACTACCAATAGATGAAAAATGACCACAATGAAAACTAAACAACCAGAAATAGATGAAAAATGACCACAATGAGACACAAAACAGCCATGAATACACAATAAACGCTGTTATCAGCCTGTAAATAGAAATATATGTAAACATAAAGCAGATTAACTTGTTCCTCATCAGTTGCGGTTATTTTCTGCTTCAGGGCATCTCGGACGGATCATCCGGACTTCGACCTCGGCCTCCTTTGGCGACAGATCGAGGAGCGACTTTCAGCTCCAACGGCGAGTTTGAACCCGACGAGGCCCGAACATCCAGCTGCTGCAGCGTCGCCACGGTGATGAGGAGCCTCACCTGTGTGTGGAGATCACCTGTTCGACCAGGACGGTGCACTGAGACTGAGCTGGAGGCAGCTCCTGTGGTTTTTATATGGATTCTTACGAATAAAATGCTTTTAAAGGACTCCAGTCTGGTTGTTGTCACTTCTGCTCTTTCAGAAAAACACAGAATTACAAGAATATTGTGTCATAAACTCTACTTTTAGCTGATGAAATGCAACAAATTATGAAAAATGCTGATCACAAGTTCCCTCTTTAACCCCTGCTGACATTATAGTTAGATTTTATCCTGTTGGTTCATTTATTAATCAGTTAACTAATCCTCAGTCTATTTGACCTCAAGAAACAGCTTTACTAGTCAGCATTTTTTTGTATTTTTAAAGGCTTCAGGGAGTCATTAAGCAGCAAACGATTGATTATTAAACATCAGATGTATTGATATGACTTTAACCAAGCTCTTCTGTGTTTATTCCTCTACACAAAGGAAGAAAAAAAAACATTAATTCACGTTTTAAGAGCCAGATTTAATCAAATAAAGCCATAGATGAAATCACACCGGGCGTCAGTACTCCAGCTTTAGTATCTAATCATCAAAAACTAGAGCTGTCCTGATTTACAAATAAAAATCAAGAAAATAAGAACTGTATTTGTCATACTGGAGGAACTACAAAACATTTGCTGGTGTTACTAAGGAACAAACTGATTGCTGCTGGTGTAATAAAGCAGGTTTAGGAGCTGAAATACTAGAAAAATGCCTCCAGAGTCAGCAGATTTATAACCAGAATAAGACTAAACGACCACATCTTCTTCATCTACAGCAAATATTCACATTTAAGAGACAAGTAAAACCGATTTTGTGGTAAAACAGACTAAATAAGGGTTAATTTCTGTCAATCAGCAGATTAATTACTAAATTAAACTCAGTAGGAGTTAAAAAGGGAATGTTTGATGGACACTTTTCATAAACTTAAAAACTTGGACAAATTTAAACTTCATTTCCAGTTTGATGCTATGATCTGGAAGCTTTGTTCTGATTTTTCATGTTATGTCTTCCACCTTACTCTGTATATTTTGTATTATTATTACTATTATTCTCTATATGCCTGTATAGACGTTGATAAACTCAGATTAAAGCTGAGTTTCGTTTCCTCTTACTCCTGTCTGTTCTGTGGTTTCCAGCAGGTGGCAGCGACACTGAAGTTTTCTTCCTAAGTCAGTTTGAGCTGCAGATAAACAAAGAGACTCTGAACTTAACTCAGAACTAAAGGGCTACTGAACTCCATGTTGGAGGAGATAAAAATGAATCTGCATTTTTGGGTTTGAATCTTCACTTTTTATTTGGACGTACAGTTTAGTTCAGCTGCAGCTGAATCTAAATGAAAACCTGAAGGTTGATGTTCAGCTCAGTTTATTTACATTTTTAAAACCTGCTGGGTTTAAAAGTCTTGTTATCTTTTTTTTAAATTACCAACATATCACCATTTCTCAGCCAGAAAAGATAAAACAGAAAGATTTTCAACTTTCCGACTGTCCCTGAACGCATCACCTGTTCCATTAACCAAATCTTGATTTTTAAATTCTGATATTTCATCTAAATCTGTTTATTCTACACGTCTTAGTAAAAAATCAACAAAGATTTATTTATCTTCTGTGCCATTTTGGAATCTTTTACTCAGCTGGTGTCTTTAATATTCATGTGCAATATTGTAATTTATGTTATTCAAATATAATGCAATTGTTTTTCTAGGACATACTATCTTCACTTAGAGTAATGTAAATCTTTCACCATGTTAACAGATCACCTGTAATATGTGCAACATGGCTGAAGCTGCTTTTATGTCTTTATATAGTTCTTATTGTCTAACTAATTGCACTGTAAATTTCAGTTAGCAAGACTAATTTCTGATTTTAAACATCATTTTCTGTGTTTTTGTCATTTTTGCTTGTTTTCACATCGATTTAGTTTTAATTTTTGCATCTTTGTGTCTTTTTTTAAACTTTTGTCATGTTTGCATCTTTTAGTCACTTGGTATCTTTTTGAAATCCTTTTCTGTCAATTTTGCCTGTTATTTTTGCATCTTTTGCGTCTGTTTCATTTTTATTTGCAGCTTTTTGTGTATTTTCACGTCAATTTTGTCTTTTGTTTTTGCGTCTTTGTCACATTTCATGTTTTGGTTTGTTTTTGTGTCATTTTTGCATCTTTATTGTAATACTTGCTTCACAGCAGCTTTCAGCCTCATGGACGGACTTCTTCAGTAAGAATCTTTCTGATAAAGACGCAGCATCTCATCGGTTGTGTCAGAGCTGTTCGGAGTATCAGCGTCGTCCTGATCTTCCTCCTGCTGATCAAACAGATGAACCAGTTATTGATCGGGTCACGTGATGCGTTCAGGGGCAGTTAAACAGGAAGGAGGCGTTCAGGGTCCCTCCAGCTGCAGGATTTGGCTCCGGTGTGAAAACAGGGATCAGGAATATTAATAGAGACATTACATAAGAAGCTTCACCATTGAGCAGCTCAGAGAGGAGATACCTCTGCTGTTAGAAACCCCCCGGTTGCCTAGCAACTGCTCCGGAGGATTGTCAAAAGAGGAAGAGATGATTTGTTACGAGACTGAGATGATGTTCTGGAGAGTGTTAGTCTGAGAGTCAGTTATTTCCACTGTAAAGTTTAAAAAATGTGTTCAGGAAGGGAAGAATGTTTTCACCTCATGAACACATTTATTCACTTAAAATTGGAATATTATGCGTACACAAACATATACATGTGTATTTATGTGTATTATCAACTGATAACTGCACGAACATCGTTTCTCTTTGTTGCTGCAATAAGAAAAAAAATCAAAATCCTGGATGCTGATGCACCCCAACATCAAAAACATGGATATTAATGCACCAAAACACCAAAAACATGGATTTTAATGCACCAAAACACAAAAAACTGGATATTAATGTAACAAAGCATCAAAAATCTGGATATTAACGCACCAAAATATAATAAAAACTTGGATATTAATGCGCCAAAATACAAAAAAAATGCATATTAATGCGCCAAAACATTAAAAAACTTGGATATTAATGCACTAAAACACAAAAAACTGGATATTGATGCACCACAACACCAAAAATCTGAATATTAATGCACTAAAACACAAAAAAATGGATATTGATGCACCAAAACACCAAAAATTTGGATATGAATGCATCAAAACATCAAAAACCTGGATATTAACACACCTCTAAATTTTGAGTTTCCACATTTGTTGTATTTATGTGGTTTTCTATTGGGTAAGAAAATAAAAAAATCATCACATATGAAGCTTCATTTAAAGTCCGGACACTGACTTTGTGTTCTTTCAGTGGTCTTTGTGGTTTGTTGCAGCACGTAGAAGCTGCTCAAAGGTCACAGCAGGAAGCTTCAAATATAAAATCAATGAAGCTCTGCGATGAGGAGATAAGGAGTCTGTTCAGACAAACTGTTCACATCAAACCTCATGCTGCTGCCAACATATCAGATCTGAGGGTTTATTAAAGTCAACATAAACAGTGTGTGAGGAAGATTGACCTGCAGATATTGCTCTTGACAGCGACTCCGGGAATATGACTGGAAGCCTGATGGATGGAGGCAGATACAGTTCAGACATAGAGAACAGATAGCAGGAATATAAAGAAATGTAAACTTAGAGGGACAAAAACCTGAATATTGATGCACTAAAGTACTAAAAATCTAGATATAATGTAAAAAACATGGATTTTGGCTCAGCAAAGTGTATCAGAGTACCTAAACCCCCTATACGAACATACATAAATGTGAAAATTCTGGGTATTAATGCATCAAAATGGGCAAAATCTTAATATTGAGGCACCAAAGCATCAAAAACCTGGATATAGACACATCAAAATCTCAAAGTCCAAGCCTTAATGCACCAAAATGTCAAAATTTGGATACTGATCCACCAAAATGTGAAATATCTGGTTATTAACACTCTGAAATGTTTTGCAAAATATATATATTGATGCACCAAGGTATCTAAAACCTGGATGTCTGTGCACTGAATTAACACAAATTGGATTTTTACTGCACCGCACTATAAATGTTCTATACATTAGCACACCGACGTATCAAAACCTGGATAGTAACACACCAAAGTATGAATAATATGTATATTGTTTCAACAAAGTATCAAAAATTGTGATATTACCACAATAAAATGTAAAAATCTGGATTTTAACGCATCAAAGTACAGAAAACCTGGATATGAGCATACCATAGAAACCTGTAAAAAAAAAAAAAAAAAACCAAACCCTGGACACTAAAGATGTTTTTAAAAAAAATTAGGATTCTGACGCATCAGAATGTTAAAAACTTGGATTGTAATGCACTAAAGTAGAAATAATTTGCATATTATAGCACCAAAGTATCAATAAAACATATATCAATATACATAAATGTCAATAACTTGGATTCTGATGCATCAAAACATAAAAAAATGAATATTAATGCACCAAAACGTCCAAAACGTGGATTTTAATGCACCAACATACAACTACCCTGTATACTAACAGTCCTGTATTCTGACTGGAAGCCTGACAGATGGAAGCAGACACTCGTCATGTTTCTGTAAGAACCCAAAAGAACAAAACTTCAGAGTTTTCGGTTTGACCTGCTCACTGGTCGGAGTCAGTCGGAGGTTTCAGACTGTGGATATGATGTCTGATCTCTCAGGAGTGATTCAGGTCCGACTCAACAAGCTGCTGCACAGATTTCACAGTCTGAGCCCACAAAAGGTCAAACCGACTCTCCAGGATGACTCAGAGGTTCTCTTTCATTTCTAGGAGTCTTACAGGACTCCAATACTGGTCCAGATGAGTCCAAGATGTCGAAAAACATGATATTGATGAATCAAAAATGTCAAAAACCTGGACAGTGATGCATTAAAACACCAAAAATCTGAATACTGAGGCACCAAAACATCAAAAATCTGGATATTAATGTACTAAAACATCCAAAACCTGGATGGTGATGCACTACAACACCAAACCCTGGATGCTACTGCAACAAAACACAAAAAACCTAAATACTGACACACAAAGTCATAAACACTGTGGCCATTAATGGATCAACACATCAAAAACCAAGATACTGCTGCAACAAAACACCAAAAAAATCTAAGTTCTCATGCACAAAAACATCAAAAACTTGGATAGTACTGCACTAAAGCAGCTTTTCCAGGATGCCTGTATGTTTGTGACACCTCAACTGAACCCTTTCAGCTTCAGGCTATTTTTTAAAACTTCCACCTAAAAAAAACACCTAAATCCAGTCAGCAGCAGCTCAAAGCTGAGAGGACAAACTGAACAACCTTCAGAGAAACTCAGAATGTTTTTTTTTATCAACCCTTTAAATTTGATGACTGGATCATGAAACCTGCGCATTGATGCACCAAAACATCAAAATGTGAATGTCTGAATGTTGACACCAAAACGCCAAAACTCTCAATACTGATGCATGAAAACATTATAAATCTCGATTTTAATGCACCAAACATCAAAACTGTGAAGGCCGACACACCAAAATGTCAAAAACAAATGTTTTTATGGAACAAAATGGCAAAACCTGGATATTAAAGCACAAAAATATCATAAACATGGATATTAAAGCACCAGAATGTCAAAAACCGGGATATTAAAGTACTAAAATGTCAAAAACTGGGACATTAAAGCACCAGGATGTCAAAAACCTGGATATTAAAGCACCAAAACGTCAAATACCGGGATATTAAAGCACTAGAATGTCAAAAACCAGGATATCAAAGCATTAAAACATCAAAAACCTGGATATTAAAGCACGAAAATGTCAAAAATCTGGTTATTAAAGCATGAAAAAAATCAAAAACTTGGATTTTAAAGCATTACAATGTCAAAACCTTGGATACTGAAGAACTAAAATGTCAAAAACCTGGATTTTAAAGCACTAAAATGTCAAAAATCTGGATTTGAATGCAACAAAACACCAAAACCGGGACATTAAAGCACTAAAATGTCAAAACCTAGATAATAATGGACCAAAACGTGAAAAAAAAAAAATGGTATTAATGCATCTGAACCTCAAATTAAATTATCAGTGCCTAATTATCTATAGACAATTAAAGTGGTGATACTTGCAAGACAACATTGCAATTTTGCAACTTTCACAAAATCTTCCAAAAAGCGAGAACAACAGTTTGAAAAGGAGAAATTAAATGTACCATGAGCGGTTTGGATCAGAGGAATGAAACTACAGCTCAGTACTGAATCCATTACTGCTGCTAATGACAACCGTTAGAACATGTGAAGGATTCACTGGCTAATATTTGCTCAGTTTCCCCCTGAGATGCTCATTATCAGCTCTAATTTGACTTTAAAGGAAGAAGACGAGGCTCCTCTTGGACCAAACGTCTTAAACCTCCAAACCACATTTCCTCCACTAGTATGTTTATGTTAAAAACAAATATTAACACAACATAGCACCAAAAACCTGGATATTAACTCACAAAAACACCACAAAAAGCTTAAAGATTTAATCTTGTCTTGTAGTTTAGCATGTCTTGTCTTGTGTCATCTCAGCTTGTCTTGTTTTGTCTAGCTTAGCTTAGCATGTCTTATATTGTTTAGCTTTGCTTATCTTATCTTATCTGGTCTTGTCCTAGCTTGTCTTATTTTAGTGTAGCTTTGCTTGTCTTGTTGTTGCTGGTCTTGTCTTACCTTCGCAGGTCTTGCTTTGTCTTAGCTTAATATGTCTTGTCTTAGCATGTCTTACTTTGTTTAATCTTGTGCAGCTTAGCTTAGCATATCTTACCATTTTTGTTTTAACTTAACAAGATTATTAGCTTAATATGTCTTCTCTTGTCTTTCCCTGTCCTGTCCTAGCTTAGCTTAGCTTGTCTCGCTTTGATTTGTTTTAGCTTAGGTTAGCATGTCTTATCTGGTTTTGTTTTAACTTATCTTAACAAGATTATTAGCTTAATATGTCTTCTCTTGTCTTTCCTTGCCCTGTCCTAGCTTAGATTAGCATGTCTGGTCTTATTTCATTTTTCCTTGTCTTGTCTTAACCTAGCATGTCTTATCTTGCTTGTGTAGCTTAGCTTAGCATGCTTTATCTTGTAAAGTTTAGCTTATCTTATCCTGTTTTGCTTTAGCTTAAGTTAGCAGGCCTTGTCTTGTTTTGGTTAGCTTAGGTTAGCATAGCTTGTCTTGTTTTGTTTAGCTTAGGTTAGCATGCCTTAACATGTTCTGTTTTAACTTAGGTTAGCATGTCCTACCCTGCTTTGCTTTAGCTTAGGTTAGCATGTCTTCTCTACATTTTACTTTAGCTTAGGTTAGCATGTTTTATCTTGTTTTGCTTTAGATTAAGTTACCATGTCTAGTATTGTTCTGTTTAGCTTAGGTTAGCATGTCTAATCTTGTTTTGCCTTAGCTTAAGTTTGTATGTCTCATCTTGTTTTGTTTTGGCTTATGTAACTAAGTTAGCACTTCTGGTTTCTTTTAACACGGAACCGACAACGCCACCTAGGGAATGTTAACAATCCAGCCTCTCAACTAAAAGAAAAAAACAGCAAAATAAACAAACAAAAAGACAAGGCAACAGAGGCACAACTCGGCTGTCCGACCCTACCAGCGTATGAAGCCGCCGCTAAGCCGGGACACAGTCGACGGACTCTGCACTGCAGCCACAGAACACTGGTCTGTCTAGGAGTGTACAGGAGTATAATGGAGCTACGTTCGTCAATCAATTTGAACCCCTAGTTGCAACGGCCAAACCAATCATTAGTTCCCCCACAGCTGTATGGCATGATGGCTCATCAGCCGGTCACACTTAGGTTAGCATGTCTAAACTTGTTTTGTTTTAGCTTAGGTTAGCATGTCTAATCTTGCTTTGTTTAGATTAAGTTAGCATGTCTTATCATGTTTTGTTTTAGATTAAGTTAGCATGTCTTGTCTTGTTTTGCTTTAGCTTAGGTTAGCATGTCTTATTTTGTTTTATGTTAGCTTAGCTTGTCTTATCTTGTCTCATCTTTCCTTGTCTTGTTTTAGCATTTTTTTGTCTTAGCTTAGCTTAGCATGTCTTTTCGATCCACATCTTTCACCAGCTTCATTTGTGTGTCCATATTCTCCATGTTAACTGTAAAAACTAAATTATTTCACTATCTTTTGTATCATCAGAAGGTTTCTTTCAGGTGAACCATGTTAGCAGCTGTTGTTTCTCCCTGATGTTGACATTTAGAGCTCAGATACACGTTCAGTTTTCTTCTCTGATTGATCGAGTTCATTGATTTGCAGATGGATGTTTCTAATGGTGAGCTATTAGATTTACTGTCCTCATTATAAATCTGCCTCCTTCATGTCTCAGCGACACTAATTTCTGATTTCTCACCTCCAGTGATTCAGTTACTCGCTGCTCCGAGCTGCTGCCTCACTTTGTCTTTTTCTAATATTTTCCTCGTCCTCTCGCTGCCTTTAATCCTGTTTTCACAAAGCCACAGCTAATGTGATACTAATGTGGGTTTTACATTTTAACCCTTGTGTGAATAAAATGTGTGAATCCTTCCTGCTGCACAAAGACCCTGCTGCTGTTTTAATAGAAAATCCCAACTGGAGGAACTGTGGTGTTCAGGGTTTAAACGTTTGGTACATTAATATAAAGGGTTTAGACGTTTGGTATATTAATATCCAGGTTTCTGATGTTTTCATATATTAATATCCAAGTTTTTAATGTTTTGGTTTGTTAATATCCAGATTTTTAATGTTTTGTTGCATCAATAATAATGTGTCTGATGTTTTTGGTGTTTTGTTGCATTAATTTACAGGTTTTTAATGTTTTATTGTATTAATATCCAGGGTTTTGATGTTTTGCTATATTAATATCTAGGTTTTTGATAGTTTGTTTTGTTAATATCCAGGTTTTTAATGTTTTGGTGTACTGATATCCAAGTTTTTGATATTTTGGAGTATTAATATTCAGGTTTTTAATGTTTTGGTGCATTAATATCCAGGTGTTTGGTATTTTGGGGCATTAATATTCAGGTTTTTAATGTTTTGGTGTATTAATATTCAGGTTTTTAATGTTTTGGTGCGTTAATATTCAGGTTTTTGGTGTTTTCGTGTATTAATATTCAGGTTTTTGGTGTTTTGAGGCATTAATATCCAGGTTTTGTTGTATTAATATTCAAGTTTTTGGTGTTTTGGGGCATTAATAATCAGGTTTTTAATGTTTTGTTGCATTAATATCCAGGTTTTTGGTGCTTTGGCGCATCACTATCCAGGTTTTTTGTGTTTATTTTTGCAATAATAGCCAGATTTTTGATGGTTTGGTGCATTAATGTCCAGGTTTTTGGTATTTTGTTGCATTATTATTCGGGTTTTTGGTGTTTTAGTGTGTTAATACCAGATTTTGGTACAATAATATCCAAGTTTTTTTTAACATTTTGGGATAACAATATACAAATTATTCATACTATGTTTTAAGAAAGTCATGTTTTTTCACATCTTAGTGCATTCATATCCAGGTGTCTGATCTTTTGGTGTGTCAATTTCCTTTTGTTTTTTTTTGTTTTTTTTTTTACATTTTGATGCCTCAATATCCAAATTTTTGATACCTGATACTCTAATATACATGTTATTTATACTTTATTACTATCAAGGTTTTTGATCTTTTAGTTCATTATTAATCATATTTTTTAATGTTTTGATGAGTTGTTTTGATGTGTTTTTGACATTTTCTGCATTCATTTAAGTTAATGCAGCTGTGAAATAACAGATTGCAATAAAAATTGCTGCTACAAACTGTTTAAAACGCACATTTTTTACAGTGTATCTCAGAAACTGAACACATTAAAGGCTCCTCCTCTTCATTAAATCCATATTAAGCTTCTATATCCTGCTGTGTTGAACAGTTTACCGACAGTGATTGATTTTACTGCGATCAGTTACATCATTAAAAAGATTCCTCATCAGCTGCTCTGATTCGTTGCGTTCTAACAGGAAGCTGTGAATAAATTCATCCTAATAAAACAGAATCTGATCATTAGAAGCTGCTGCAGAGTCTCAGAGGAATGAAGAGCCTGAAGCAGAAATAATGAGGCTCACAGGGAACCAGAACCCTTCAAAGTGGACCATGATGACCTCAGACTATCCCGACCACCTCCGCATCCCTTCCTATACACAACATTGGCACACAGCTACACACCTGGGATAACCACCAGGAGGATAATTAAAGTTCATCAGATCATCAGCAGCAGAGATTAAACATCTGTACTGGTGGTATTTAGCATGTCAGGAGCCCAGAGAGCCAGGGGCAACTGTGTGACTGTTAACGTTCCCATCAGATGACCACAGAGACACAAAAACAACCACAAATAGACAAAAACAACCAAAAATAGATGAAAAACAACCACAGACAAAAACCAACCACAAAGAGACAAAAACCAACCATAAAGAGACAAAAAACAGCCACAAAGATGCAAAAATAACCATGAAGAGACAAAAAGCAACCATAAAGAGACAAAAACAACCAAAAATAGATGAAAAGCAACCATAAAGAAACAAAAACAACCACAAATAGATGAAAAACAAGCACAAAGAGGCAAAAAAACAGTCATAAAGAGGCAACAACAACCATAAAGAGGCAAAAACAACTATAAAGAGACAAAAACAACCACAGAGACAAAAAGCAACCATAACTAGACAAAAAAACAATCATAAAGAGGCAAAAAAACAACCAGAAATAGATGAAAAATAACCACAGGCAAAAACCAACCACAAAGAGACAAAAAAACAAGCATAAAGAGAAAAAAACAATCAAAAATAGATGAAAAACAACCACAAAGAGACTCTTCAGATTGACTGTCCAAGCCTCTGAGAATTAACAACACAATCAAGGTCATGCTTCTAAAGACTTTTTTCTCATTTGAAAGCCCGCCGTGCTGATGCTTCCAGTAATGTAGGAATCTATTAATCTGATGCACACATGGGTAGAAGGTAAACTAGCTTTAAATGTCTCTGGGAGTAAAAAGTTCAGGAAAAACAAGGCGTGGGTGTGAATTAATGAAGAGCTTCCTGAATAATGAACGATGTCACGCAGAGTTGAAATTTTTGGGGTGTTGGATTGAAACGAAGAACTCAAAGAACTTGGACTGCAGACGTGAGCGGAATGAAACGAGGTGAGGTTCAGGTGAGAAGATGAAGACAGGAAGGAGAAGACCTGAGAAACCTGGAGGACGCTGAGGTGGAAGGAGGTTCGTAGAGGCGACAGTAACGCAAATGGAATTAGACCAAGCAGTTATTGTCTAATTTCTGAAAGGCCGCTGAGGTTAATAACACTCAGAGCCAGCTAACATTTTCAATAACCGACTCGTTAGCATCAATAATTAACAGGATCAGAGGCATTGATGAAACAGTGAGGAGGTTATTACGGTGACACTCTTTTCACCTGGACTCTGATTAAACTGCAGCAGGAGGATCATAAATCTGACAAGTTCTGGTTCTGTTCCGCAGACAGACCTGAGAAACAAGAGAAACCCGATAGAAAGATGCACCAGATAAACCGAGCTAATGTAGCGCTGAGAGACAGATGATTGACTCGGCCTCCAGAACTTTCACCTTGTTGTCTTTAAACCATTTCTGTGGAGCTTCGGCTGTTTGCTTCAGCTCATCGTCTGGATGGAAAACAAATCCTCAGACTGCATCAGGTTGTCCTCCAGGATTTCTCCAGACTTGCTGCATTCATTTTACCCTCTACCTTTACAAGCCTTCCAGGACCTGCTGCTGAGAAGCATCATGATGCTGCCACCACCATGCTTCACATCATGATGCTGCCACCACCATGCTTCACATCATGATGCTGCCACCACCATGCTTCACATCATGATGCTGCCACCACCATGCTTCACATCATGATGCTGCCACCACCATGCTTCACATCATGATGCTGCCACCACCATGCTTCACATCATGATGCTGCCACCACCATGCTTCACATCATGATGCTGCCACCACCATGCTTCACAGTGAGGATGATGTCTTTATGATGATGTTCAGTGCTTGGTGTCCACCAAACATAGCATCTAGTCTGATGGACAAAAAGCTCCATTCTGGTCTCCTCAGAACAAAGAACCTTCTTCCAGTTGACTTCAGAGTCTCCACATGTCTTCTGGTGAACTCTAGTCCAGATTGAATTCAAGTTTCTCTTTCTCTTTTTCTCCCATAAAGCTTTGACTGGTGAAGAACAGACAACAGTTGTTGTATGAACAGTCTCTCCCATCTCAGCTGTGGAAGCTGGAACTCCTTCAGAGGAATCATAGATGTCTTGGTGGCCTCCCTCACTAGTCTTTTTCTTGAAACTCCTTTAAATAAAACTACATATAAATTTCCCCAAATTAGAAAAAAAAATCTTCAAAATGACAAAAATGTTCTAAAATGACTAAAAAATGTCCAATATGATGAGGGGAAATTTTCTCAAATGAACAAAAAAATAACAAAATGACAAAATCATTGCTTTCATAAATTACAATAAATATACAATGTGACTGAAAATAAAGCACAGAAGTGACTCAATTTTAGAAGTATCTTGAACCTATTTTTCTTGGAGAACCATTTCTGATGGATAAATGAACCAATTTTTGAGACCAGCTGCAGCTGATGAAGTGATTTTGTTTTGTTCTGCAGGGTTTCATGTGTGATGGAGATCAGAGGAAGATGAAATGGAAAATAATGTCAGGGTTCCCTCAGCCACTTGTCATGGCTGGACGGACAGAAGAGAAGAAGAAGAAGAAGGAGGAGGAGGAGGATTTCAACAGGGAGAACCTCCTGGTCTGCTGAGGATTGTGTTCCTGCAGGAGGAAACATCAGCTCTGTGATGTATCATTAAAGTCAATTACAGAAGAAGCAGATGCTGCTGTTGGCTCAGTGTCGGAGGGGGAGTTAATGTGGTCCATCGCCGCTTCAACTAGAACTCAAACAGTTAAATCCATCCCTCTCCTCCTGCCTCACTCGCCCGCCTCTCTCACCACCTGTTAGTGTGAAACCCTCGTGCACGCTCACGCTGTGCACGCTCGCGGCCGCCGTTTGTGTAGGAATCTCCTCCACTCACACTCAGAGGTAAGAGCTTATTCTTTGCATTTCTGCTGTTTCTGCTCCGTCTTCTGTCGTCTTTTTCTTATTTATCCTGGTAATAAAGTGTCTTTATTCCAGTGAGATTTTCAGGACTTTATCTTCTATTTTATTTCACTTCACTGCAGTTCAGCTGCAGCTCTCACTGCTTCTGTTCACTCCCTGTTTTATCACATAAGCAGTTTATTGTGTTGTTTTGCAGTAAGTCAATCTAATATGAAACAGTCCCTATGTGAAGCTGAATAAGGAGCTTTTATAGCGAAATAATTTGATTATGTGTTTTATTTTATGAGCACACAGACGTAGATTTCAAACGTTCAGCGTCAAATGCTTCATTTTCTACATTCTGGTGAATCGTTATGCACCAGTTTGTTGTTTTGATTCATCTGTCCACAAATGTCCTACATGACAAAGACAATGTTCAGAATGATGTTGCATTTATTGACAAAGAATTTGCCCAAAAATAATGTTAAACCAGTCCAAAAAAGAGAAACAATTAATCTAAATTACTTAAAATTTGTCCAAAATGATAAAGAAAATGTCCAAAATCCCACCAATTTGCGTATAATAACAGGGATACAAGGGATCCTTCACTGTCTCTGTCTTCTAACGTCTTTTTTCTAATTTATCTCAGTGATAAAGTGTCTTTATTCCAGAGAGATTTTCAGGACTTTATCTTCTATTTTATTTCACTTCACTGCAGTTCAGCTGCAGCTCTCACTGCCTTTGTTCGCTCTCTGTTTTATCAAATGCTCAGTTTAAATCCACTTATTGTTGTTTTGAATAGAAATGTCTGCCAAGTAAATGTAACATGAAACTGTGACTGTATGCTGAAGCTGGAACGGGGCTTAAAGGAACCATAATATGATTATTATTATATACAAATGTAGATTTCAAATATTCAGCGTTGAATGCTTCATTTTCTGTTTTGATGAATCTTTATGCACCAGTTTGTTCTTTTGCTGCATCAGTCCAAAAATTATGTAAATGACAATGATAATGTCCAAAAATAATGTCAAATTAGTCCAAAATGACAGAGAAATCGTTCAAAATGACTTAAAATTTGTCCAGAATGGTAAAGAAATTGTCCAAAATTACATATATTTGTCCAAAATGATTTTAAAAATTGTACAAATTGACAAAAATTTGTCCAAAATGATAAAGAAACTGTCCAAAATGACATAAATTTGTCCAAAATGATAAAGAAATTATCCAAAATGACATTAATCTGTCCAAAATGACTTTAAAATGGTTAAACATGATAAAGAAACTGTCCACAATGACATAAAGTTGACTAAAATGATAGAGAAATTGTCAGAAATTTCATAATGTGTTCAAAATGATAAAGAAATTGTCCAACATAATATAAGTTTGTCCAAAATGACTTAAAATGGTTAAAAATGATAAACAAACTGTCCAAAATGACAAAAATTTGTCCAAAATATTAAGGAAATGTATGATTTATGATTAGAATTATTTATTTTTTTGTGATTTTACTGAATATTATCTGTAGTTTAAGAAAATAGGGGAAAAATTTGGTACATTTTTCAGCAACTTGTAGTTCATCTTTTACAGTGCAGAGATGGTTTCTGTGCTGCAGTTTGATTCCTTCGTGGGCGAAGCTGAATTTTATTGACTGATTTTATGCAAACATCATGTTTTCTGCCGTATTTCTTCCCTTCAGCGACGCTTCGCTGCTTCTTGTCCTCGTCTTTAAATCAGCTCTGAGGTCTGATTTAATGCAGCTGCTGGGGGAGGAATTCTAGTGGAGCTTTTTAAATCTCACGGAGGAGCTGCAGAAATTTGGGCAGAAGGAATAAATTCAATTCTATCTGTGGGAAGCGGCAGAAATAATGACGTCTAAATGAGCTCCGGTAACAATAAAAGTCAGGAGGCGGAGAGAAGCCGAGTAATGAAGACGAAGAATAATAAGAGACAAATAATTATTATTATAAGTGAAGCAGTTTGTGAAGTTTGTTTTCTTCTGCGGCTCTGAAAGCTCAATGATCCAGAACAAAATCATTCAAGGTGGCACTTAAACATCATCGCTCACCACTAAAGACTGGGTCTATACTTTCAAGTATACAGAAGTTTATGTATGAATGTTTTTGTGAAGCTTTAATGCAACATCTGCATTTCATTTGACCATAAATATGGCTTCATTTCTACAGTGATGTTCTCTTTTTTTAATCCTCTGAATCCCAAAATCTGCTGGCGGATTTGAAAAATCACAAAAATCTAAATATTTATCAGAAGAAAAAATGTAAAACTGAAAAAGTCTGCAGACAAACCTTGAATGCATCATGTGGGACATGAGCTTCCATCAGGAAAATTAAAAAATCTGTTATATTATTTGTATTTGTGCAAATCACATCTAAAATGAAAAAAAGTGGTGGTTAATTAATCCTCAGACGTAGAAATGTTGCATTAAAGCTGCACAAAAACGTATATTTGCTGACGCAGAAACAGTTCTGAGTGTTTGTAGTATAATTATGACAAATTAACTGTAAATTAGAAGCAACTGTTGTTAAAAACACATTAACTCAAATTAATTAGGAGACAGTAAATGAATCACTGAGGATGTTGTTCTGTAATTAGCATTTATTGGTTGTGAATTAGCAGATTCTCTCCCTGAAGTTCTGCTTTTGTGTTCTTGCTTCATGTGTTTCATGTTTAATTCAGCGTTTATCAGCGGAAACATGGCGCTGGAATCTGGTCCGGTGCTGATATTCAGCCTCGGTGGGATTAAAGCTCTGCAGCGGAGAGTTAAGCTCAGTATGTTAATGAATCTCACCTGCAGTCTGGACTCACCTCCAGCTGTGTGCAGATGTTCAGTCTCCCCCTGCCTCGCCCTCTCAAGCCTGTTTTCCTGCAGATCTGTCAGCGTCTTCATGTTGTTTCTGCATCAGCGGACTCGGTGTCGCTGTGAAGTTTCACCTGCTGACCGAGTGGCAGCTGAGATTCCACATTTCTGTCGATTTATATCCAAACATCCTGTCAGCTGCCGTTCGACACGCTGAGCCAAAGAATCCGCACCATTTAAAGATCCCTTTGTTCTCAGTGCAGCTGGGAACAGAGAGAAAATAAGAAATGTTGACACAAAATTCAAGAAATGTTAATTTTATATTGATAAAATGAGACACAAAATGACAAAAATGAGAATGAAAACACCAAAAAACGAGATGCAAAATGACACAAACACAAAACAAAAAAAACAAGTCACATAATGACAAAAATAAGACAAGAAAACAACAAAATGAGACAAAAAAAACCCCGAACATGAGACACAAAATGACAAAAATGAGACACAAAACAACAAAAAGGAGACGGAGGGTTTAATCACGAAGTAGCAATCCTGCAGTCCTGATATAAGAAGCTGTACAGATGAGTCTCTGTTGTGTGAAAAAGGTTTCAGTAGTTAAAATGTTCTGCAAATGTCTTTTGTTGGTTTGGGAACAACGGTCCTCCTGCTTGTTATAAAAACACAGATTACCTGCTGTTGTGGGCTAATTAAATATGTGCAGAGATCAGGTTTCTAAGTGTGGCTGCTCTGCCGTCGTGCTTCCAGCTGCCTCAGAGCTGATTTCAGCTCCAGGATCTGTGGATTTTTTCTGGTAATTTGATTTTGAGGCAGCGTTTGCATGAATCAACTCATAAAAGCCTCTGAGGGAGAAGAATCCTGCAGAACGAGCGCATTTCTGCTAAAACACATAAACAAGAAACCAACAAGCTGTGAAAACTCTACTAGAAACTGGGTCAGGATCCATAAAACACAACAAGAGGAGCCATGCTTCACTTCATGATACTTCCACCACCGTGCTTCTCATCATGATGCTGCCACCACCATGCTTCACATCATGATGCTGCCACCACCATGCTTCACATCATGATGCTGCCACCACCATGCTTCACATCATGATGCTGCCACCACCGTGCTTCACATCATGATGCTGCCACCACCATGCTTCACATCATGATGCTGCCACCACCATGCTTCACATCATGATGCTGCCACCACCATGCTTCACATCATGATGCTGCCACCACCATGCTTCACATCATGATGCTGCCACCACCATGTATCACATCATGATGCTGCCACCACCATGTATCACATCATGATGCTGCCACTGTCATGCTTCACATCTTAATGTTGCTACCACCACACTTGATGGTATATTTTTGATGAAGTACTGTCAGAAATGAGTTTTTGTACATCTATACTGTAAAAAAAAACATCTCACATATTCCAGTGGGTAATATTCCAATATATATATAACAATCAACAACAATCTTTACAGCATGTCATCGCAAACACATTGTCCCCACGGTGAAGCATGATGACGGCAGCATCATGATGTGAAGTACAGTGGTGGCAGTAATAAATAATGATTTAATGCATCACTTAAAATGCTCACAGTGGTTCCTGCTGATAATTCTATGTTTACATAATAACTTTTGCATTGTTTCCAATTTAAGGCAATTTTTAACACCACTTAGAGAAAATCAGGCAAACAAAACACGTATTAGCATTCATCTCTGCCCATTACTGCTGTGTGAAAAATCGGTCTGTTATCAGGGAACACACTTGATGTGTTTTTTCTGCTTCCCATTTGCAGTACTTTAACCCCTGACCTTAACCGAGCTTAAAATTCATAGATATGACACTTGAAATGTGCCTGAAGTGGTGCCTTATTTATACACAATACCATGACTCTCAGGTTGGAATACTAAAGCGGATTCATCACCACTGCAGTAGAGGACAAAAGAAATGGAAGAAGGCACCACGGTGACAAAGACAACAGAAAACATGGCATTTCAGTTAGCTTCATGTATGAATGTGGAGGAGTTTCCTCATTGCTCTGCACACATCTGATGTTTTCATCTATTTTTCAGTGGAGTCAAAGCCTCAGTCACATAATTCATGAACTTCATCATTTATTCACAGAGTCCGTTCTTGTTGCACTTTATTACATTTCACTTTTATTGATAACTTTTCTGCCTCGGCTGAGTATGGAAACTATCAGGATTTTTTCCACTCCTGTAGTTTATATGCAAATTGAAAATGTACACAAAAACGGGTGAATATATAAAAGCAGCTGGAAGAATGAGCAGTGTGGAGGTGTGTTCTGTGGCGTACAGCTGCTGTGTTGAGGCTTTCTTCTGATATTGATTGTATGAGAGGTGATTTATGCAGGGTTTTTTTTTTTTATGTCTGTTGCACTCACTGCTGTGTTTTATTTCTCTGGTAGTAAGACTGCAGCCCGCTGAGGATTCTTGTTGATGGTTGCAGCAGCATATTTATTGCTGGTTGTCTTCTGTTTCGCGTCCCTGGAGGCAGCATTTACTTTTTATGCTCCACATGTCTGCAACAGACTCTGAGGAAACTTTCTCTGCCCTTAATTACATTATACTTCTTGCACTTTAGTTTTTATTCTTTTACTTGACATCTGAGGGACCATCTGCTTTGGATATAACACTGTACTGCATGAATGGAAGCATTTTATTCTTTGTCAAAAATTTCATGAATTGACTTTCCTACATCTACACTGTAAAAAAATAACTAAACTGTAATGTTCCAGTATGTAAAATAATCATCCCAAACACACGATTAAGCATGGAGGTGGCATCATCATGATGTGGCGATGCTTCTTGGTTAACATGTATCTCTCTCTCTCTCTCTCTCTCTCTCTCTCTCTCTCTCTCTCTCTCTCTCTCTCTCTCTCTCTATATATATATATATATATATATATATATATATATATATATATATATATAAAAGTAATTTTTTTTTTACTGTAGTTACTTGAGATGGTTATTTTATAAACATTTTGTGGTGGCAGAGAAGCATCCTCACACTATGATGATGCCACCACCATGCTTGATAGTGTGTTTGCTAGGAAATCCTCTCACAAATTAGTTTTCCTACATCGACACTGTGAAATAAATACTTTAATGTTTTGGCTGGCAATATTCTAATAACTCAAATACACCATCCCACCTTTAAGCATGGCGGTGGCAGCATCATGACATGGGGATGCTTTTCAGCAAACATGTATATGTATGGTAATATGATACTTACATTGTTTTTTACTTATGTGACATGGTCATTTCATATACATATAATAGATGCAGAAAAGCATCCCATCATGATGCTGCCGCCACCATGGTTCACATCATAATGCTGCCACCACCATGCTTCACTTTATGATGCTGCCACCACCGTGCTTCACGTCGTGATGCTGCCACCACCATGCTTCACATCATGATGCTGCCACCACCATGCTTCACATCATGATGCTGCCACCACCATGCTTCACATCATGATGCTGCCACCACCATGTTTCACATCATGATACTTCCACCAGTGTGCTTCATCATGATGCTGCCACCACCATGCTTCACTTTATGATGCTGCCACCACCATGCTTCACGTCATGATGCTGCCACCACCATGCTTCATATCATGATGCTGCCATCACCATGTTTCACGTCATGATGCTGCCACCACCATGCTTCACTTTATGATGCTGCCACCACCATGCTTCATGTCATGATGCTGCCACCACCATGCTTCACTTTATGATGCTGCCACCACCGTGCTTCACGTCGTGATGCTGCCACCACCATGCTTCACATCATGATGCTGCCACCACCATGTTTCACATCATGATGCTGCCACCACCATGCTTCATGTCATGATGCTACCACCACCATGCTTCACGTCATGATGCTGCCACCACCATGCTTCACGTCATGATGCTGCCACCACCATGCTTCACATCATGATGCTGCCACCACCATATGTCACATCATGATACTTCCACCAGTGTGCTTCATGTCATGATGCTGCCACCACCATGCTTCACGTCATGATGCTGCCACCACCATGCTTCACATCATGATGCTGCCACCACCATATGTCACATCATGATACTTCCACCAGTGTGCTTCGCATCATGATGCTGCCACCACCATATGTCACATCATGATACTTCCACCAGTGTGCTTCATGTCATGATGCTGCCACCACCATGCTTCATGTCATGATGCTGCCACCACCATGCTTCATGTCATGATGCTGCCACCACCATGTTTCACATCATGATGTGAAAATAGAAATGTTATGCTTATTCACGGTTCCATCGACCATTTCATTGATGTTTTCGTATATTTATACCAGAAAATAATGGATAGAAATTGCAAATACTCTTCTCAGTGTATAATAAACCATTGATGAGATAGTTTGGTTTGGTTCAGAAACCGATGGATGATTCACTGTGGAGTCAGTGCAGCTGCTCTTCTTGGACACCTTCGTCTGTTATATCTTGTTGAGGATTTGTAGTTTCTTGACGTCACGTTCGACCACTAAATCCACTTTGTAAAGGTCTTCAGCAGAGCCTGAGGCTGGTGCAGAGATCAGGCTGGTGTTGGGGGTTTGTTTATCTGCCAGCAGAAAGTGTCAGCCAGAGCTTGAAGTGTGGAAATAATAACAGAGCAGAGCCTTAATGAAGCAGCGTCTCTTCCAGTAAATAAAGAATATCACATGTTGCAAATACAGTTCTAATTAAAAGCAGCCTGTTTGCAGGATGATGTTGTGTTTAGTTTGCAGTCATGGCGTCTTTGCTGCAGCATTGGCCTTCAAATGAATGAGGGGGCTGCAGGGCTAAAATTAACCTGGAGAGAACCACAGAGAACCACTAAAACACTAAACCAGTGGTGGATCCAACATTTGCTCAAGTACAGTTTGGAGGTACTTGTGTTTGAGTATTTCCATTTTCCCACTCAACTACAGTTCAAAGGGAAATATTGTAGTTTTTACTCCATTATGGTGTCTGACAGCTTTTTTAAAAACCCTCTTAGCTACTTTTCTTCACTGTGGACTCATTTTTCAGTGCCATATAAAGTCCTGCAACCATGGCTCTGTTTGCTGTTTTTGAGCCATGCTGCATTTATTTCTTTATCATTTATATCTTGTCATATAGTTTTTTTAATGAGATATTAAAAATCTTAAGCTTGGATTTTAAAACAGATGATTATTTCAAGGACTGTCGGAACATTGAAAATTTAATGATTCTTACAGTTTTTACAGATAAACAGTGTAATTCTGAAGATGTTTTTAAAAAGACAGATAAAATGCAGAGCGTTTAGATGAAGATTTCGTACAACGGATAATCTCAGAAGCTTTCACACCAGCTGTTTCCATGCTGAATGACTGATGGTATTTTTCTTTGGAGCCAAATGAAATCTGGACAATCTGATCTGAGACTCTGGGGGACTTGGGGAACTCTGGGACTTGGGATTTAAGCTAGGAATTTGCAGGTCTTGGCCTGGGAACTTGTTGGTTATGACTCAGGACTTGTTGATCACATTGTGTTGTTTCTCTTGACTTGGTACTTGTTTATCTAGCCATACAACTTAGTGGTTTTAACTTGGATCTGTCCATATTGCTGCTGTCTCTGTTCCAGTCTTTTGAGGAATGCTGGTCTTTGTCTGTGGACTTGATGGCTGTGACTTCATATTCATTGGTCTTGACTTAAGGGCTTGCTGATCTTGACTTGGCACTTGAGTTCAGACTTGACTCAGGGCTTGTTGATCTTGACTTGGTGGTCTTGATTTGGGACTTATTGGTATTGACATGTTGATCTTGACTCAGAAACTGTGGGTTTATTTGTGGGAGTATGTCCTGATTTTGACTTGTTGGTTTTGGACTTGGGATTTGAGTTGGGAATTGCAAGTCTTGGCCTGAAGACTTGATTGTTTTGACTGTTGACTTGATGCTCCTGATTTGGGACTTGTTACTCTTGACTTTGTACTTGTTTTTCTAGTCTTGTGACTTGGTGGTTTTAACTCAGGACATGCTGGTCACGTTGTGTTGTTTCTCTTGACTTGGTACTTGTTTATCTAGCATTGAGATTTGGTGGTTTCAACTCGGATCTGTCCATAATGCTGCTGTCTCTGTTCCAGTCTTTTGAGAAATGCTGGTGTTGTTGGCTGTGACTTGATACTTGTTGGTCTTTGATTTGGGTTTTGAGTTTGGAATCACATGTCTTGTAATGGGGACTTGTCAGTCTAGACTCAGGATTTTTTACTCTTGACTTGGAACTACTTGGTCTTGACTCAGGACTTGTTGGTCCCAATTTGCTGGTCATAACTTGACATTTTTTTGAGGGTTGACTCGGGACCTGCTAAACATGATTTGTTGGTCACGGCTTGGGTTGGGTTGGTCTTGATTCATGACTTGGAGGTGTTGATTTGGAATTTAAGTTGAGATTTCATTAAGGACTTGCCCAACCTTTTGGTTTTAACTTGGAAGTTGGATCTCATTGGTTTTGATTCAGGACTTGTTATTCTGACTTGGGACGTGTAACTCTTGACTTGGTACTCTGGGTTTTTTGGGATCCTGCAGAAAGAAAAGAAAAATGTTTCAGCCAGAGGCAAATTTTAAATGCTTAGCTTGACCTGGTTCTGAACAAATGGCAGAAGCCTTAAATTGACCTTATTAATTTTCTATGAGGAGCAAATGAATCTCCTCACAGGGACAAAGATGAAAGTTTCCTGTAAATGAGGACTAAATTCTAATAGAAGCTCAGTATTGGTTTAAAAATAAAACTGCCAGAAGGAAAAACGGGTTCAGGTTGGTCAAAAAAAAATCAAGATGATTTAATTAAAAATACAAAAAAATACAGACTAACATGGAAGATGTAATTCTAATTTTAACAGATAATTCCTCCCATCCTGTCCTGGAAACACATTAGTCTTTACTTTTTCATTACAGTCGAAGCAGCAGCAGTGAAAATCCAGAAATTTTGTGTTGGAAATGTGCAGTTTGGTTCTCTGGTATTTAAATATCACCAGATGCTAACTTGCATATGTTGTGAAATTTGCATAATTAACATAAATAGTAATAATCACCTCAATGGACGACATTTCAGAAGCTGCTGCACTGATGCAGACGCTGCATAATGACATTTCAAAAACTGCTGTTTAAACCCAATGCTGACCTGTTTCACTACCCAGTTCAACAAATTTCAATGAGGTTTCAGCTAATTTCAGGGTTATTTCTGCTCAAAATACATTTGACCTACATGAAGGAATCAAGAAAGCCCAGTGTAAATAATGTGAATTTTAAAAATGTAAATTATTAAATGGATTCATCATCTTTTGTAAACCCCAAAACAGCTGCAAGATCTTCCACCATCAAGCAATCTGAGTGCAGATTAATGCTAATTATGTTATTTATGGAAATCAACAGAATTAGCATATATCAGTAATATATGCAAGGAATGATATGGTACGATTCTGACATAAAACTTTGGGATATTCAATATTTCAGGGATAAACACACAATAGAAAAAGACAAATGGTAAAAAAAAACTGTAATGTTCAGATGGCTAGATTGCTAAAAAATATTGTAATTTTTTTAACCCTTCATATATATATATATATATATATATATATATATATATATATATATATATATATATATATATATATATACATATTGCCAAAAGTATTGGCTCACCTGCCTTGACTCGCATATGAACGTAAGTGACATCCCATTCCTAATCCATAGGGTTCAATATGACGTCGTTCCACCCTTTGCAGCTATAACAGCTTCAAGTCTTCTGGGAAGGCTGTCCACAAGGTTTAGGAGTGTGTTTATGGGAATTTTTGACCATTCTTCCAGAAGCGCATTTGTGAGGTCACACACAGGTAAATAAATAATAGGAAAAAACATTAATTTACATACAAACTCCCATCAAAGTCTGTATTTTAACAAATAGTAATTTGTTATTTTACCATGCATACTCGTAAAATTATACTACTATACTTAAATTCACCAAAAAAAACATTATTTTTACTAAAGTTTGTCCGTATTGTCAATTGTTTGTTTGTATTTTACAGTTTTTATGGTAATATTTCTTTTACAACATTTGACCATAAAATCACACTATTTTACTGTAATTAAATCATCTAAAAATATAATTATTTAACAGATATTTGCCATTATCATCACTGTTTTATAGTGTTACAGAATTTTCAAACATATTTTTTCTGCTACCTTTACTGTCAGATTTTTACAGATTTTTTTTCTTTTTCCTTTGACCTTGTTCTCTGGCTCTCTTTGCACACCTGGCTGATTCTGGCTTGGATATATTTCATATTTAAACATCTTTCCAGTTGAACCTCCTGTTTCTTCAGCTTCAGTGTCTTCCTGCATCACGCTGCTTTTCTTTGAAGTCTTCTGATTCGGATGCTTTTGCTGCTTTTTCCTCTTTTCATGTGTCAGACGTCTCCTCATTACAAACCTGCTGTCAGAACCCTGCAGAGGCCCGTCGAGACTGTTGGGCCCAAATTGCATCAGAACCGGTATTCAGAAAAAATGAAAATAAGCAGAACTAGGTGTTTCCGTTAACATCAGGAAGAGATGGTGGAGTTGAAGCTGCTCAGGTTTCCTTTAATGACTCTCGACTGCTGCAGACTCTTTGGAGAGAAGAAGTGGAAATGTTAAATTGGGATGTTTCTGCTTCACTTTAAAGTGGTGATATTAGACAATTCAGTCAACAAAACCAAGCCAACACTTATTATGTCCACTTCAATATTACGTTTAAGGTACATTTGTCTTGAATTACTTGCTTGTCTGAATTTGACACTTGTTAGTTTTGAGTCAGACTTGAGTTTGGACTCGTTGGTCTTTATCTGGAAGGTGACTGAAATTAATTGTTGTGACTCAGGAGTTGTTGGTCTTGACTTGGGATTGAAGTTCAGACCTGTCAGTTTTGGCTTAATACTTGCTGATCCTAACTTGTTCATCTTGACTTGGGACTTGTTACTTGTGACTTGATACTTATTAGGCTTCAAATGTTGGTCTTGACTCACAACTTGTTGGCTTTGATTTGGTACTTGCAGATTTTGACTTGTTGGTTTTGGATTTGGGATTTGAGTTGGGAATTGCAAGTCTTGGCCTGGAGACTTGTTTGTTTTGACTGCTGACTTGATATTCCTGATTTGGGACTTTTCTAGTCTTGAGACTTGGTGGTTTTAACTCAGGACTTGTTGGTCATGTTGTGTTGTTTCTCTTGACTTGGTACTTGTTTATCTAGCCTTGGGATTTGGTGGGTTTTAACTTGGATCTGTCCATATTGCTGCTGTCTCTGTTCCACGTCTTTTGAGAAATGCTGGTGTTGATCTGTGGACTTGTTGGCTGTGACTTAATACTTGTTGGTCTTTGATTTGGGTTTTGAGTTTGGAATTGCAGGTCTTGTAATTGGGACTTATTAGTCTAGACTCAGGATTAGTTACTCTTTACTTGGAACTACTTGGACTCAGGACTTGTTGGTTCCAATTTGTTGGTCTTAACTTGGGATTTTACTTGAGAGTTGACTCAGGACCTGCTAAACATGACTATGTTGGTCTTGGTCTGGGAACTTGTTGGTCATGGCTTGGGTAGGGTTGCAGGTGTTGACTTGAAATTTAAGTTGGGACTTGATTCAGAACTTGTCTATCCTGATTTGGAATCTTTTGGTCTTAATTTGGAAGTTGGGGCTTCCTGATCTGACTGCTGATGACTCGTTGGTCAGGACTTGTTCTCGACTTGTTGGCCTTTTCACAGGTGTTGTTGGTCTTGACTCAAGGTTGTTGGATTTTTTGACCATTAGTTTTTGATTTGGGACTTCATGGTTCAAAGATCAGCAATTCATAAGTCAAGTCCATCAAGTCCTGAGTGAAGACCAAGTCAAGATCAGCAATTCAAAATTTAGGATCACCAAGTAATTAAAGATGCAATAATTTGCATAAATTAGCACACAAAATGTAGAAAAATAAACATAAATGAGTATTAATCTGAAAGAAAATGTGTCATAGAAGCAAAATATCCCAAAACCTCAGTGAACTAAATGAGTGGTTCGAACAATTTTCTTTGTTTGGGATCAATTTTCATCTCTAATGTTGTTCAGTTTTCAGATAGTCGGTAGATATCTTCAGATAGATAGTAGGTGACATAATTCAGCTGGAAAATCTAATTTGTCTTGTCTGTGGTGCTGTGATTGATTTTACCAAACAGATGCAGAATCAGATGGAGCTCTCCACATATTTATTTCTTGACTTTCCTGTCAATAATTTTCCACTAAAACCTTCCCACTGTGCTAAAATGAGAGCATTACAGTTTTTCTCAGTTGATAAGACACTAAATTCCATTCACTGCACACAGCCTCCAGCTGACTGCACACATTTCTCAAAAACAGGACACTGCTGTCCAAATTTTGGACACTATTCATGGTTTGCACAGTTTCCAAAACTCCTGCACTCGTTTTGCAAAAGACTGAACATGTTTTTTGCTCATTTGAACACATTTTTTACTCATAGCACACATTTTTCAAGAAGTGAACACTAGGAAGCAGAATTGGGACACTGTTCCAACACTGCTGTCACAATTAAGACACAACAGGTCAAAGCTGAAAATACTTTTGCCAATGAAATGCACACTATAAAACCTGCATTAGCTGTTCAGAATGCAATCTGTTGTTAAGGTCAGCAGATGGTAAAGATGGTGCATAAAGTAAATGGTTTCAGGTTTATTGTGGTTTACTTTACATGTATGTAAATGTTGTTTGTCACTTCAGTGACATGTCTTTACTGGAACAATACAAGCAGTCAGAAATGTTCTGAGAATACTGTAAAAAAAAATCTGTATTATGTATTATTCTGGTTCACAAGTGCCAGTAAAATTACAGAAAGTGTACATGACTGAATTTTTCTGTGTTTTGTGTGTGTTTGTTCCAGAGAGTTTTTCAGTTGGATTCTGATGATACACATGAATACATCTGGGACAATGTTAGTTTTCATAGAGGACTATTGATTTGTTAATGTTTCAACATGAACCCTCAAGTTATTGTGGTTTTTCTGCTGCCATATTCTCCCTTTCTGAGTCCTATAGAAGAATTCTTGTCTATGTGGAGATAAAACATAGCTTGTGATGTTGATGAGGTCCTGTGGCCTGACCAGGCTGAAAGAATTGATCCAGACGTGGTGTAAATATCTGCATACTGTACTGTGTACAATACAGTGCTGTATTTTCTGTCTAACATTATTTTTATTTTGTAATGTACAGTCAGGCACTGCAATGGCCCCACTGAGTCATTTATAGGATGCATTTGTGTTTAAGTTGTCATTTTTGAGGACTGTATCATTTTTTTTACACCTCATGTGAAAACACAGTGAGAGAGGAGTGTTTTGTATTTAGCAGTGCAGTGTCCTAGTTTTGCTTCGTGTCTTAATTTTGAAAACAAAGTTCAGATTTTGACAGTAAAGTGCGCTTTGACACAAGTGTGCAGTGCTTTGTGAATTGTGTTCAAATAAAAAAAAATAATGTGCGGCGTGTTGGGAAATGTGTGCTATTTTTCAGGAACAGTGTCTTATCAGTTGAGAAAAACTGTAAAACAGTTCAAACAGGGTTCCTCTGCAGACTCATCAGAAATGATGATGACCGTTACTTCTTTCCTTTCCTAAGAGGGAAAAATCTGCGATAATTAGTCCCAAACCTCTTTGTTTTCATCTCGTGTCAGATCAGCTGAATCCACCTACAACAACTTTCTCTGTACTGATTCTTGTCTCTGGCAGATTCTTTTGAATGTGAAACCTTGAAACTCGGGTATTGTCTCGGATTCATCACCAAGACGTGTTAACATTAAAGTTGTCTCAGCTTTGAGTCTGAAAATGAAAAAGCAGAAACCTTGCTTCAGAAACTGTGAAATAAAAATGTTACTTTATATTGAGCAAAAATTCTAATGTCTAGTATACATGTAACTTCATACACATTTCACCAAGATACTTTCCTTGTAGACTTTTATGCATTTAAAGAACTTTCTTTATGAAAATTTACAAGTATACTAGTTGACTTTTGGGTTCTGCTAGAATATGTTTACATGTCTTACATCTCTGAGTGTTGGCAGAGAGGCAATCACTATTTGTTTGAGGAACTAAAAAGCAGAATATGGACTCTTAGAATACACTCCATTCCTTGTTTTGCTAGTTGCATCCTGTAATATATAGGTTAACTTAATTTTAGCCCAAGTTAAATTAAACCTAACTGGCCCTATCGAAACAAGACTAAACTAAAGCAGAATTATAAAAACTTTAGTAAACTAAAAATAAACTGAAGAAACTAAACTCGCTTAAACTAAACTAAATTAAAATAGAGCAAAAACTAAAGTAAAGTAAATCAATTCATTAATTAAATAAAGCTAAAAAAATAGCTTACTTGAACTGAACTAAATTAATACTAAATAAGTTAAGTTAAACTACTCCTACTTTGTCTGATCTTAACCAATCTCAAAATAAACTAAATGGAAACTAAACTGAAATTAATTTAAACTTACTTAACATAATCTTGAGTTAAAGAAATCTACGTTAAACTAAGCCAAAGTACAGCTGAAATTAATTTAAGCAAACTAAAAATAAACTAAAGTAAATTAAAGTGAAGCTAAGCTAAACTTAAGGGGACCAAAACTAAAGTTAAACTAAACATCTCCATCATCTCAGTTTTTTCTCTCTTTGGCAACACCTGTGGTGGGACGTGGTAATTCAAGGTCGTGACACGTGAAATTCGGTTTGAATCTGCTGATGAAGCTCATGTGGTTTGGTCAGAAGCCACTAACTGATGTCTTGAATTCGTCTTGTTGACTGGATATCTGTTGTTGTGCTTCCAGACTCTATGACGGTGCAGAGGGGAAAGAAGCTCAGCATCTCCATCCAGGAACACATGGCCATAGACGTCTGCCCCGGACCAATCAGACCCATCCGTCAGATCTCCGCCTACTTCCCCCGGCTCTCCCCCACCTCCCCCACCCCGCTGTCCCCCAACCCGACCTCGCCCCCTCCGGCCCTCAGTCCGGGCTCCGGGGCTTCGGGGATGGGAGGCCCCCAGCTGCTGTCCCCTCTGCTGGCTGAGGGTCGGCCAGGCGGCGGCGGGTCTCTGTCCCTGACCAGCAGCATCGATACGTCGGTGGAGATCCACAGCTCCGACAGTGACGACTGCAGTGAGCCTCTGTCTGTGTGTGTCTGTGTGTGTCTTTGTGTCTTTTTTTGTGAGTCTTTGTGGCTATTTTCTGTCTCTTTGTGGTTATTTGGCTTCTCTGTGACCATATTGCTCTTTATCATTGGTCATTTTGTGTCTCTGTGGACTTTTAAATGTCTTTGTGGTTGTTTTGTGTCTCTATGTGATGTTTCTTTCTGTCTTTGCGACTACCTTGTGTGTGGTTCTCATCAATTTGTTTCTTTTTGTCCACTTTTGGTGGGCCTCGTAGAGGTTCTGGTAACACATCACTCATCAGGAAGGGTAGGCGGGGCTTGGTCCAGGCTGTGTTCTTCAATGTCAGATCTCCCTGTCGTTGTAAAGCCAGAATTCACCGAGTGTTGGATATTTCCCCCACTTAAAGAGAACGTGAGCTGGGATCAGACAGATGGGTTCTGGACCTGTTCTACTCCCACAACTGCTGACTGCTTGAACTGGGGACATTGTCGGGGCTGTAAAAAGCACTTTGAGGAACTCCTTGACCTGGTTAACATGTCCCCTGCTGAAGAGGTAGAGCACGAAGACTCGGGCAAATCTTGGCGATATCCATGGTAGAGTTTGCAGAGGTAGTCAAGAAACACGTCTGTGGTAAGGCACCGGGTTTGGATGAGATTCTCCGCAAAATGCTGAAGGCTCTGGACCTTATTGGATTGTCTGGGCTGAGATGTCTCTTCAAAGTCACATTGTCATTGGGTACGGTGACTGTGGAGTGGCAGACAGGGGTGGTGGTTTCCATTTTTAGAAAGGGGGACCATATGGTGGACTCCAGTTATTGCGGTATTACACTACTCAGCCCCAAACGGGAAAAGTGACTCCAGGGTGCTGGAAGGGAGGCTCTATTCGATTGTTGAATCTCAGATTTGGAAAAAGCCTCCAACCATGCGCCCAAGGCGTTCTGTGGCGGGTACTGCGAGAATATGGGGTACCACTGATACAAGCTATAGGGTCCCTGTACAACCAAAATGAGAGCTGTGTTTGTATTTTAGGCACAAAGTCAGACACGTTTCCAGTGGATGCTAGACTCCTCCAGGGTTGCCCCTTGTCTCTGATTCTCTTTGTGGTGTTCATGGCTCTAATGGTGCAGCTGGGGTAGGAGGATGTCCGGTTTGTGGACCGGTTTAGGATCGTGTCTCTGCTTTATGTAGATGATGTGGTTCCGTTGACTTCATCAGACCTTCAGTAGCACTGCAGCGGTTTGCAGCCAAATGTGAGGGTTGGGATGCAAGTCAGAACCTCCAAGTCCGAAGCCATGGTTCTCTTTCACAAACTTTGAATTGCTCCCTCTGGGTTGGGGGGAGTTGTTCACCCAAGCAAAGGAGTTTAAGTATCTTGTGATCTTGTTCACGAGTGACGGGAAAATGGAGTGTGAGATGGACAGGAGGCTTGGTGCAGCATCAGCAGTAATGTAGGTGTTTGACTGGACCATCATACTGAAGAGGGAACTGAACCGGAAGGCGAAGCTCTGGATTTACCAATCCATCTACGCTCCAACCCTCACCTACGATCAGGAGCTCTGGGTAGTGACTGAAAGAACAAGATCGCAGGTCCAAGTGGTCGAAATTAGTGTTCTACATAGGGTGGCTGGGCTCAGCCTTAGAGATAGGGTGAGATAGGTGGTTCAGACATCCGATTCAGATGCCTTCTTGGAAATTTGCTCCGGATGTTCTCCAAGCAAATCCACTTGGGAGGAGACCACAGGGTCGATCAAGAACTCTGTAGCGGGATTATATATCTCATCTGACCTGGGAATGCCTCAAGATCCTTCAGGAAGAACTGGAAAGCTTTGCTAATGGGGAGGAACGTCTGAAATGACCTGCTTCATCTGCGTCCTCCGCGACACAACTGTGGATAAGCGAAAGAACATGGATGGGTGGATGAAAATTGTTTGGTTGTTTTGCATCTTAATATGCTGATTTTGTGGAGTTGTTTTGTATCTTTGTGTGTTAGTTTTGCACCTCTTCGCAATTGTTTTGTGTGTTTGTGGTAGTTTTGTGTCTTGTTTTCATCAATTTGTTTTTGTGATTGTTTTGCTCCTCTTTATGATTGTTTTGTATCTGTTTGTAGCCAAATTGTGTTCCTGTGTGGGAGTTTTTGTGTCTTTTTTTCCACCTTTTTGTGTTGGTTTTGTGTCTTCGTGGCTGTTTTTTCACTATTAGTTGAGAAAACAACATTAAACCTTCACTAAGACTGGATTAACATTGCAGGTGGAGGTGGCTGGTGGAATATTCCTCATGGCTCTGGCTAATTTACCGAGTTTTCAGCTGCATGAAACTAGAAGATGTTAGTCTGCAATAGACCTCAACATTCAGCAGCACAGACCTGAAAAACACAACCAGCCAGAGAATCTCTATAATTTGGTTCTTCTTCAGTTTCACAGTAATTCGGTGGTCGTTTTCAAGACTTTTAGATTCATTACAGACAGGAGCTGCTAACAGATAATTCGGCTGCTTTGAAAGGCACCAGTTTGATCAAATTTGAACAAATAAAGGAGAAACAGCAGTAATGAGCTGACAGTGTGCTGCTCTACCGAACGCCCTCATGTTGTTTTGGTTTAGTTCTTTCTCATTTACAGCCTCTGAAAGCTCCTCTTCAGAACAAACCTGTTGTACAATTATAGTAGGAGATGAATCGTGTTGTTTACTCGAAGAAAAGAGCCGCCTGCCTCCAGTTTCTGACACAAAAGTGTAAAAGCAAATATTTTCATTGTGAATTTACTTGCTTCAAATAAGATGTGTTTGTTTTGTGTCTCTTCATGGTTGGTTGGTTTAATTTGTTGTTGTTTTGTGTGTCTTTGTGATTGTTTTGCATCTTTTGTGGTTATTTTGTGTCTCTTTGTTGGTGTTTTGCATCTTTTGTGGATGTTTTGTGTCTGTTTGTTGTTGTTTTGCATTCTTTGTGGTTATTTTGTGTCTCTTTCTTGGTGTTTTGCATCTTTTGTGGTTGTTTTGTGTCTATGTTGTTGTTTTGTGTCTACTTCTTGGTGTTTTGTGTTTCTTTCTTAGTGTTTTGTGTCTCTTTCTTGGTGTTTTGCATCTTTTGTGGTTGTTTTGTGTCTCTTTCTTGGTGTTTTGTGTCTCTTTGTTGTTGTTTTGCATCTTTTGTGGTTGTTTTGTGTCTATTTCTTGGTGTTTTGTGTCTCTTTGTTGTTGTTTTGCATCTTTTGTGGTTGTTTTGTGTCTCTTTCTTGGTGTTTTGGATCTTTTGTGGTTATTTTGCATCTCTTTGTTGGTGTTTTGCATCTTTTGTTGTTGTCTTGTGTCTCTTTGTGGTTGTTTTGTGTGTCTTTGTGATTGTTTTGCATCTTTTGTGGTTATTTTGCATCTCTTTGTTGGTGTTTTGCATCTTTTGTGGTTGTTTTGTGTCTGTTTGTTGTTGTTTTGCATCCTTTGTGGTTATTTTGTGTCTCTTTCTTGGTGTTTTGCATCTTTTGTGGTTGTTTTGTGTCTCTGTTGTTGTTTTGTGTCTATTTCTTGGTGTTTTGTGTTTCTTTCTTAGTGTTTTGTGTCTCTTTCTTGGTGTTTTGCATCTTTTGTGGTTGTTTTGTGTCTCTTTCTTGGTGTTTTGTGTCTCTTTGTTGTTGTTTTACATCTTTTGTGGTTGTTTTGTGTCTCTTTCTTGGTGTTTTGGATCTTTTGTGGTTATTTTGCATCTCTTTGTTGGTGTTTTGCATCTTTTGTTGTTGTCTTGTGTCCCTTTGTGGTTGTTTTGTGTCTCTTTGTTGTTTTGTCTCTTCTGTTGTCGTTTTGCTTCTTTGTGGTTATTTTGTGTATTTTGTGGTTGTTTTGGGTCTCTTTGGTGTTGTTTTGTGTCCTTACATATGGATTTTGTTAATAAAAATATCTTCTTGTGATTGTTTTTTGAATCTTTATTGTAATTTTACATTTGGTTGTAGATTTGTCGTGTCTCTATGATACTATTTTCTCTTTTTGATTATTTTGTCTCTTTGTGGTTCTGTTTATTTGTGCGTTTCTTCTCTTTGAAGCGTCTGACATGTGGTTGTCACGTTGCAGCTTCATCATTCAGAAGATGTAGTGGTTTCATATAGCTTGTTGCAGTGATCACTGTTTGTGTCGATGCTAAATGACAACAAACTGAGCAGCTGATCCACATGCAAACCTGACGAGAGGTTTGTGTGTCTTTGCTGCTGGATGACGTTTATTGTGATCAGAGGAACCTGACACTCTGATCAAACAGAAAACACAAAGAGGGTTCGTCCTCTGAGGGTCCTGCAGACATCGCCTGTCAGACTAATGCTCACTGCTTCTTTATTCACTTTAATGTTCGCTGCTGCAGTGAAACTCTGAGACGTGACGCAACACAACAATAAAGACACAGAGACACGACAACAGACTCACTGGGCAGGACGACACATTTTACTACACACAGAGTAGCCACAACATTAGAACACTGCATGGTGTGTGTCTCTTTGTGGCTGTTTTATGTCTTTTTGTGTTTGTTTTAAGTCTCTTTGTGGTCATTTTGTGTCTCTGAATTGAGTTGAACTGAATTGTCTTCATTGTCATTGCATTGACGTTAATACAATAAAATTTAAAAACAGCTCTCACAACAGTCATCTGTCACACACATGCACACACAAATACAGGATAAAATAAGTAATGTGGGATAGGAGACCGAGAGTTTACTTCTTGGATATCTGAGGGGTAGAAACTGTCTCTGAATCTTGTGCTAGGGCACTTTCTGGCCCTGTAGCGCCTTCTAGGGGCTAGTAATGTGAAGACCTGATGGATAGGGGGAGTGTTGTCACTGTAGCTTTGATGGAGGGGGGAAGCACAGTCCAATGACTTTTCTGTGCCGAGTCAACCACCGTTTGGAGAGCTGCCCCATCTGCCTCTAACCCCAACCCTGACCAGTTTCCAAACCATGACATGGTGGAGTAGGTCACTACATTCTCTAGTGAGTCTACCAGAGATAAATGATCTTCAGCAGACTGGCAGAGATGCGGTTATTCCACGGTGTCCTAAAAAAAGTGTGGTCTTTGCTGAGCTTTTTAAAAAACTGCAGCTGTAATACACTGCCCCTCCAAAAAAAAGTCGCACACTAATATCTTGTTGAACCGCCTTTACCTTTGAGTTTGGCATCGTTTCGATAAGATTCTGCAATGCCACAGCATTTATTTCTGTCCAGAATTGGATTAATTTTCTGCAAAGCTCCTATATTAATGATGGGGCTGAGGTCTGGTCTCTGGAGGTTGTATATAATTGAGCCTTTAATTGTATTTGTTTCTTTTACCAAAAAAAACAATGATTTTTTTTTTGTACGCTCATTTAGGTCAGGGCCTGTAACACTTTAATTACCCTTAAAATAAATACATGAAAATAATGAATCCATCTCATCCTGTCAATTTAAAGTAATATGTTTACCAAGCAAATACTGATGACTAAACTTTGGATTTATAGAGACTGCTAGTGAAATTTCTGAACAATAATCTTGACAGCTTCCTCTGTTCATCAATTTTATCCCCACCTCATCCCTCCTTTCCAGTGTTCTCCTCTACATTCATTTAACAGTGGCGGGCCGTTTGGCTTCACTGTGACTACGGTGGGAGACGAGGAAAGACCGGTGTGTATTGTGTCTATGTTGGCAGCGGAGCGGACAGCATGAAGACATATAAATTATAAAATAAATAACCCTTTATTTACGAGCGTGTCGGCGCCGACACGACAGCGCAACCGTCGGTAACCGTCGGTAGCGTCACAGCCATGCGGCGGCAATGGCGGACGGTGTTTTTGACCGAATTAAACATTACATTTGGTCGAACAACAAACATCAGCTTCTCATATGACTCTTGGTGCTCCAGGTAGGACATGGCAGAGTGGAGCACAGTGTTTAAGGATGTCCTCTGTGGATCTGTTGGCTCTGTAGACTTACAGAGTCTGGTCTAAGGTGGAGGAGAGAGTTGCCTTCATGTGGCCCAGATCAAGTCTCTCAAAGCTTTTTGAGACAGTTGGAGTTAAGGCTGCCGGTCTGTCATGATTGAGGGAGCAGATGTTGGATTGCTTGGGCACCAGGATGATGGTAGCAGATTTGAGACAGGCTGGGACAGTAGCATGCACCAAGGAGAGGTTGAGGATACTAGTTAGAACTTCTGAGAGCTGGTGAGAACCATCCTTTAGAATGTAGTTAGTTTGTGTCTCTTTGTGGTCATTTTGTGTCTCTTTGTAGTTATTTTGTGTCTCTTTGTAGTTATTTTGTGTCTCTTTGTGGTTATTTTGTGTCTCTGTAGTATTTTTCTGCCTCTCTTTGTAGTCATTTTGTGTCTATTTGTGCTTGTTTTGTGTCTGTGGTTTTTTTGTGTCTCATTGTGGTCATTGTGTCTCTCTTTGTAGTCATTCTGTGTCTTTTTGTGGTTGTTTTGTGATTCTTTGTGGTTCTTTTGTGTCTCTTCATAGTTTGAGTCTTGTGTGGTCATTTTGTTTCTCTTTGTGATTATTTTGTGACTGTGATTGTTTCGTGTCTGTTGTCGTTCTGTGTCTCTGTGGTCATTTGTGTCTTGCGTCAGTTTTGTATCTTTATTGTTGTTTTGTGTCTATGCAGTCATTTTGTGTCTCTTTATACTCATCTTGTGTCTCTTTGTTATAATTTTGTGTATTTTGTGGTAATTTTGTGTTTATTTTGTGCGTTCCTCTCTACGTCTTCAGCTGACAGTGTGTCCCATCAGTGTTTTTGTGTAGCTGCAGTGTGTATTCATGAAGCCACATCCTAAAATAACATTTGAATCCACATGAATCATGTGTAAATCATGTTGTGTAACTGGAAGAACTCCAGCTCGTTTGATGTCTTCACATGTTTCACTGCGTGTGATCACGTATGCTCTGCTGTAAGAGGATTTCCTCTGTTGCCGTGTTGTGTTGTTGTCAGAGTGACAGATGCTGCTGAATAAATCAGATTCACATCCTGAAGCTTCACATCTCTGTTTGATTAGCTCAGACACACCGTGGACATCTTTTACTCTACTTTACATCTGGTTTTTCTCATTTTGTGTCTCATTTTTTCTCATTTTGTGTCTGTTTTTCTACTCTCATTAGATTTAGGTTTTTTGTCTAATGTTTCTCATTTTGTGTCTGTTTTCTTTCATGAAGTGTAATTTTTTAAATTTGTCAATCTTTCTCATTTTGTGTCTCATTTTTCTCATTTTTTCTATTTTGGGTTTTTTGTCTGGGTTTTCTCACTTTGTGTATTTTTTTATTTGTCTAATTTTTTTCATCTCGTGTCCTATTTTGTGTCTTGTTTACCGCATTTTATGCCTTATTTTCTCATTGTGTGTATGGTTTTCCACATTTAAGGTCTTATTTTTCAAATTTTGTTTCTCATTCATCTCATTTGTGCCTTCTTTTTCATTTTTTTAAATTTTGGGTTTAATTTTTTGTAAAATTTTTCTTATTTTGTGTCAGTTATTTCTCATTTAGCATGTTTCTTTATTTGTGTCTCATTTTTCTCATTTTTCATGTTAATTTTCGTATTTTGTGTCTTGTTTACCTCATTTTGTTTGATAACTTTTTCATTTTGTGTCTCATTTGGGGTCTTCTTATTCTAAATTCACTTCTCATTTATCTCATTTTGTGTCATTTTTTTCCCATTTTTTTCCATTTAGTTTTTTTTGGTCAATTTTTTTTTGTCATTTAGTGTGATTTTCGTTATTTGTGTCTCATTTTTCAAATTTTTTCCTATTTTGTGTCTTGTCTGCATCATTATGTTTCACAACTTTTTCATTTTGTGTCTCGTTATTCTCATTTTATGTCAGATTTGATGTTTTCCCCCCGTTTTTAATCTCATATTTCTAATGTTCTCTTTTTTTCTCATTCAGTGTCTTGTTTTTGTTATTTGTGTCTGGCTTTCTGGTTTTGTGTCTCATTCTTCTCATTTTGCATCTGAATTTTCTTATTTTGTGTCTCGTTTACCTCATATTGTGTCTAGTTTTCCTACTTTGGTGTCTTTTTTATTCCATTTTTATGTCATATTTCTCATTTTGCATCTTATTTTCCTCATTTGTGTCTCATCTTTGTCCTTTTTTAATCAAATTTTTCTCCATACTTTCCTCAGTTTGTTTTACTTTTCTCATTTTGTGTCTCATTTTTCTCACTTTTCAACGCTTATGTTGTGCGTTAAAAGGGCTTCCTGTGTTGTCGTGTCGTATTTGTCTCAGTGTGACAGATGCTGCTTTAATGAATTAGATTTCCAGCCTCACATCTCTGTTCTCTCCCTTGCTTTCAATTAACTCTGACACACTGTGAACATCTCCTCTGTGTGCGACGCTCGTGTCGTCTGATGACTTGTGCTGATTGTGTGTTGTTTTTGTGCAGCTGCTTTGGGAACGTTGGAGTTTGAGCTGCGCTACGATCAAAGTTCCAGCGAACTGCACTGCACCGTAAAGAGAGCCAAGGTGAGAGCAAGTAGTCTGATTACATGTAGTCTGATTACACCTGTCAGAAGTACAGTCAGGTCCATAAATGTTTGGACACTGACACAAGTTTGTATTTGAAATAAAACAATCAAGATGTGCTTTAAGTGTCGACTTTCAGCTTTAATCTAAGGATATTTACATCCAAATCAGGTGAAAGGTGTAGGAATATAACACATTTTATATGTGCCCTCCACCTTTTCAAGGGACCAAAAATAGTTGGACAAACTAACATAGTCATAAATTTAACTGTCACTTTTAATATTTTGTCGCCTGAAGTCTGGATAGACATCACCATATGCTGGGTTTGGTCCTTGGTGATGCCCTACCAGGCCTCTACTGCTGTTGTCTTCAGTTCCTGCTTCTTCTTGGGGCATTTTTCCTTCAGTTTTGTCTTCAGCGAGTGAAATGCATGCTCAACTGGATTCAGGTCAGGTGACTGACTTGGTTATTGCAGAACATTCCACTTCGTTGCTTTAAAAAAATCTTTGGTTTGCTTCAGTATGCTTCAGGTCATCGTCCATCTACACTGTGAAGCACCATCCAATGAGTTCTGAAGCATTTGGCTGAGAATGAGCTGATAATATTACCTGAAACACTTCAGAATTCATCCTGTTGCTTTTGTCAGCAGTTAAATGATGTGAAGCATGATGTGGCAGCATCATGATATGAAGCACGGTGGTGGCGGCATCATGATGTGAGGTGTGGTGGTGGCAGCATCATGATGCTTTTATATATATATAAAAAATATATATGGTTCTCTTATAATATAAGAGAACCATTTCCATTGGCAGCCATACATGCACAGGCCATGATACTACCACCACCATGCTTCACTGATGAAGTGGTATGCTTTGGATGTTGAACAGTTCTTTCCTGTCTCTAGACTCTTCTCTTACCATCATTCTAGTACAAGTTGATCTTTGTCTCCTCTGTCCATAAGATGTTGTTCCAGAACTGCTCAAGCAAACTCTAATCTGACCTTCCTGTTGTTGAGGCTCACCAGTGGTTGACAGCCTGTAGTGAAGCCTCTGTATTCACTCTGAAGTCTTCTCTTAATTGTTGACTTTGACACAGGCACACCAACCTCCTGGAGAGAGTTCTTGATCTCACCACCTGCTGTGAAGGGGTTTTTCTTGACCAGGGAAAGGATTCTTCTGTCATCTGTCACACTTGTTTCCATGGTCTTTCCATGAGCTCACCAGTGCATTCTTTCTTTTTTAGAATGTACCAAACAGTTGATTTGGCCACATCTAATATTTTTTGTATCTCTCTGCTGGGTTTGTTTGGATTTTCAGCTTAATGATGACTTGCTTCAGCTGTTTGGACTTCATTTTGAGAGTTGACATCACCAGATTCCAAACTTGAAATGAACTCTAGACCTTACATCTACTCCTTGTGTATGAAATAATGAGGGAATAACACACAGCTGGCCATGGAGGAGCTGAGCAGCCAGCTGTCCAATTACTTTTGGTCCTTTAAAAGGTGGAGGGCACATATAAAATATGTCATAATTCCTACACTGTTCACCTGATCTGGATGTAAATATTCTCAAATTAAAGCTGAAAGTCTGCACTTAAAGCATATCTTGATTGTTTCATTTCAGATCCATTGTGGTGGTGAATAGAGTTGAGATGCTGAAAGGTCTGTCAATGTCCAAATATTTATGGACCTGAGTCTATTCACTGTATTTCAAAGCTGCAATTTCACAAAAATTAGAGACAAAATAAGGAAAACAAAACACCAAATGAGAAAAACCAGGAAGCAAAAAAGTTATTTTTCCTTAAAAAACACTTTTAGACGAAGTGATTATGAAGATAAATCATGATTTTTAGTTGAAATTTGGTTATTTTTCCTGATGGAACCAAACATCACAGATGATACGTTTAAGGACCGTTGCAGATTTAAAACTTTTCTGTTGCCTTTTAAATGTGTGGCTGGGTTTTAGGGTTCAGAGATTAAACTTACATTTGTTTATTCATCCAACTTCTTTGGAAAGTCTTTAAATTTAAACATTTATTTTAGCAAGTTGGTGTGAAAAGTGGTGTTTCTGTTTTATGTAAAACAAAGTAAAGATCGATGTCACATCTTCTGAATGTAAAATAAAACAACCTGAGGCTTCAACAGACCCACTGGTTCATAACTCAGAAGAAACTCTCACTCAGCAGCTGAGTGCTAGAATAAAAAGTGAAACTGTAAAGAGACATCAAGCTGTAAATCTTTCCATCTAATTCCAGGATCAGACTGCAGCAGCTTAAACCTGCAGATTCAGGAACCAGGTTTCATCATGAGGAGAAACTTCTTCTCTCTAATCTGAACCTTCGAATGTTGTAAAACTGTCTGAAGCCTAAAATCCCACGAGGGTTTAAAAGGCGGCTTTAAAGAAAATGTCTTCATTTATCAGAACGTGTCGTTGATCTTAAACTCTCTGACAGTCCTTGAATGTATCACCATGATGTTCTGTTTAGTTAGAAAACCTAAACAAGAGTAAATTTATTATGTTCAGTCAAAACTACTTTATTCTTCAGTTTCATTTCAAAATTCAGCCAAAACAAATCAGATTCTGTAGTAAACAACAAATTCTGAGCACCGTCCAATGAGTTCTGTAGCATTTGGCTGAATATGAGCAGATATTATTGCCTGAAACACTTCAGAACCCATCCTACTGCCTTTATCAGCAGTTAAATGATCAATAAATACAAGAGAACCAATTCCATTGGCAGCCATGATGCCACCACCACCATGCTTCACTGAGAAGGTGGTATCTTTTGGATCTTGAGCAGTTCCTTCTCTTCTCCAGACTCTTCTCTTCCCATCATTCTGGTGCAAGTTGAGCCTCTTAATGCAACTGATTCTCCAGTTTTCAGGTTGAACTGCAGGCAGTGTTTCCACAGAAAGACTGAGACACAATCATTCAAAAAAAACACAATAACATTGTGTGCTGTTTTTGCATCTTTTTGTGCAATTGTTTGAATCTTTATATGTCATTTTGTGTCTTTTTGACGTGTTTTTTAAAACTTTGCCGCAATTTTTTTCACATTTTTTTGCCATTTTTGCACTTTTTTGTGTCATATTCGAATCTTTTGTAAAAGGTTTTAGTTCATTTTTCATCTTTTTTGTTTATTTTTCACCTTAAATGTCATTTTTGCACCTTTTAATGTCATTTTTGAATTTTTTGTGCAAATTTTTATGTCATTTTTCATCTTTTTGTGCATTTTTCACCTTTATATGCTATTTTTTGCACATTTTTGTGTAATTTTTGAATCTTTTTTGCAAGTTGGTATGTCGTTTTTCATCTTTTGGCATTTTTAAAAATATTTCTATGACTTTTTTGCCAAAAGTACCACTTGCTCTAATCAAATTATGTAAAATAAACTGAAAATTCTGTACTTGTCTTGATTTATAATTTATAGCATTATAACTTTGCAGAAGACATTTCTGAACTCCTTCTCCTTCATGTTGTTCTGTTTCCATCGAGCTGCAGGACTTTAGATTGCGGAGAAAGTCTGAATTTTCTAGATGTTTGTGTTGCCTGCAGCTGCTTTCCTACGTGTTGCAGTTTTGACACTTTTGCAGCAGTTTCACACAGAGAAACAAACACCATTGAGGCTGAAACTGCTTCATTATCTCAGAGGTGGGAGGTAATCCGGGCCTGCTGTCACCAAGCTTCTCCATCTTTCTGTCCTCCGGTGTTTTCTGATTTGGAGTGAACACTTGAACGTCTGTGATTTCCCTCCTGGCATCATTTCTGCAGCAGAGTGAAGAAACAGGTGGATTAACTCTGTTCAGATACTTCACTGTGTGCGGAGGTGGACAACAGCAACTCCAGGTTTCAGCAGAATAATTTAGATTTTACAGGTCTGATAGAAACATTATGAGGAAGCAGCTGTGAACACATAAACCAGTAGTATTCACCTCACATGGAAGTTTTAACCTTTGATTTTTAACATCAAATAATGGTCAATTTAATTAGGCTTTTCTGACAAAAATTCACACAAAATAAAGACTCTTTTCAGTCACTGGTGGATCAATACTCCTGGATAGAGCTACACCATGAAGACTAAAGAACACTCCAAGAAACTCTGAGAAAAAGTTGTTGAAAAGCATCAGTCAGGAGATGATTCAAGAAAATTTCCAAGTTACTGAATGTCTCTTAGAATCCAGTTAAATCCATCATTACAAATTGGAAGGAATATAGAACATGAGTAAATCTGAAGAGAGCAGGAAATCCTCAAAAACTGAGAGACTGAGCAAGAAAGAGAAACATTAAACACTGAACATCATCACAAACACCATCCTCACTGTGAGACATGGCGGTGGCAGCATCATGATATTAAGCATGGTGGTGGCAGCATCATGATGTGAAACATGGTGGTGGCAGCATCATGATATTAAGCATGGTGGTGGCAGCATCATGATGTGAAACATGGTGGTGGCAGCATCATGATATTAAGCATGGTGGTGGCAGCATCATGATGTGAAACATGGTGGTGGCAGCATCATGATATTAAGCATGGTGGTGGCAGCATCATGATGTGAAACATGGTGGTGGCAGCATCATGATGTTTCTCAGCAGCAGGTTCTGGAAGGCTTGTAAAGGTAGAGGGTAAAATGAATGCAGCAAAGTCTAGAGAAATCCTGGAGAACGACCACAAAGCCACTTTAAAATGACCATGATTCAATGCTGAAAAGCAACAAAAGGGGAAACTGTGAAGCAGTTTAATTTAAGCTAATCAGCTACAAACACCACCAGAGTAGTTAAATAGTCACGTTTTGATACTCGAAGAGGTTTCCAGTGAAATCCAGTGCAGAGTTGCAGGAAGTGTAATTGGACCAAACATGAGTTGATCATGTGTGTCACATGAAGATTGGATTCTTTATTCATCTAGAAGGTCATGTTCCTCATGTTCCTCGGTCTCATTAAAAACTCTGTGGAGGCAGAAAGAAAACCTCTTTGGCTGCTGTCACTGCAAATGTCAGAGCTGTTGGAGGAAATTTAGGAGCAATCAGTCATGAAGATGTGTTGACGAGTCCACCAGGAAGAACCTGCTTTAAACTGCTGGAAGTCTGATCTATAAAATTTATACCGTAACTGCTGCATTCAATCAGTGAAGAACAAAACTATGTCAATAAAATTGCTGCTCTGCTCTATATTTTCCTCAATCCAGTTATTCCTAATTTTTGTGTTTAGTTCCACCTGATTTAAAGTTCATGTAAACAACACAGAACCAGATTTAATTGCTTCTCCTTTACATTAAGAGATATAAAGACGTTAATGACATTCTTTTTAATCCCTGAGAAAATAAACACTCAAAAAATTTGCTATATTAAAATTTTGTAGATGAAGATTCTAATGTTATTTTACAGATTTCCCTGTTTTGTTAAATTACAACTTGAAAAACTGCAGAAAAAACAATTAAAAAAATGAATTCCCCCTTTTTTTCTTTTTTTTTCTTTCAGAAATGACAATTAAGTATATTCAAGATTAAAAAAATACAAAAAAATTAAAAATCTGATTTTTAAAACAATTTGTCTGTTTTACAAAATTTACAGATAATGTCTAGTAGAATTAAAGACAAAAATATTCATTTAGAATTTATTTTCATTTACATTTTTAAAAAATTATTATTATTATTATTATTATTATTATTATTATTATTATTATTATTATTACTATTATTATTATTATTATTATTATTATTATTATTATTTTATTTTATTTTTTGCAAATTCACACTATTTAGGATTTATTTTTGGTCAATATTTTAATGAAACATGTAAATGAAATGATTTTGAGGGAAAAAATTCGCAATTTAAAGCTCAGATTTGGTTCATTTTTCATACGACATGTTCAAGGACTGTAGGAAAGTTTAAAATCCTACAATTCTCTGTGTTTTTGCAGTTTGTGGCTGATAAATGTTGATATTTTGTAGGTTTTATTTTGAAGCTAAGACATCTTTAAAATCGCTGAGTGGGTTTTTGGGCTTCGGAGGTTGAAGTGAGTCACCGATGAATCATCTCCGACACGAATCATTAATCAGCCCAATTTAATTAACGAAGACGAACATACAGAACAATGGAGCAGCAAACTGGAAAAGACACCCAGAATCTACCAAATGTTCTTTTAGTGGAGCTCATGTTTTATTAAGAGTTTAGGGAACATCAGAAAGTTGGACATTTAGATGATTTTTTAATGGATTTTTTTTTTGTTTGGCTGATAAATTGAGTCATTTTTTAGGTGTTTTTGGAGAAAATGTACTTTTGTCAGAGCGACTGTTTAAAAACTGGAGAATTTCAATTTTCGGTAACAAAGAAAAGCTGAAATTCTTCCCAGTTTGCTCATAATTTTGTCTTTTAACCTAAAACTTTGACTAAATGTGAGTGTTCTGGGATCATCTCCTGATGTTTTGTGTCTTCAGGGCCTGAAGCCGATGGACTTCAACGGTTTGGCCGATCCGTACGTCAAACTGCACCTGCTGCCTGGAGCCTGTAAGGTGAGACTCACCAGAATTAATTATTAGAATTAAATTATATAATATGGCTCCAGTTTCCACACAGCACTGTAAAAAACAAAGAAAAAAATCTGTAAAAAATCAGTAGATATTCAGCAGTAAGGATGGAAAAAAAACGTTAAAACTGTAAAAACTGGGAAAAAGTCAGATATCTGTTTTATATAATTTACACAGAAATAGTAAACTGTTCCTTTTTATTAAATGAAAGAACAATTTACTATCAGTAAAAACACATATTTTGATGTGGATGTTATTTACAGTTTTGGGGGCTAAAGATTTTCTATAAACAGGGAATTATTAAAATACAGCAAAACTGTAATTTTATTGTAAACATTTTAAGAAGAACAACCTACTGTTTATAAAAGTACATATTTTGTTGGATTTTCTTTTAAAAAGGTGGACACTACTTTTTTGTTTACAAACAAAACTGATAAAATCTGTAAATTAAGTTTAAATATATCCATTTAAAAATACAACTCATGTAAATAACAGTTTAAACATCTGTTTTAAAGATTTATTTCTAAAACATACAATATGTCTTTCACTTAATGACAAAAAACAAATACAGATGGAAAATAATATTTTTGCTAATTTAGATACTTTAAAACTGTTACAATTACAACTATTTACAAAAACATATTTTTTGTGTGAGTATTTAAAATTTTTGAATGTTTTTTATTCAAATATGCAAATTATTTTTTTGTAATTTTCTTTATTATTATCTGTATTTTAACAAAACAGGGAAAATCAGTAAAAAAAATCTGGAATGATCATAATTTTCTTTTCGATTAACATCTAATATCGAAAAAATATTGATCATTTTGGTGATTTGAATGTAATAAAAATGTTTTTAAAAATTGTGATTTGTGAATATAAGGATGATTGATTCTGATATTATTTGCTTTTTTTCTTTAACAGTCAGTGTGTAAATAAATAAATAAATAAGTTATTTCTGTGATTTTACAAGAAATTTTCTGTTAATAAAACAGGAATATATCTGTAAAATACTAGAAAATTGTTCAGAACTTCCAATTAAATGTATTTATTTTTTACAGTGTATGATGTTGGCTCAGCAGTGATTGTATTAAACTGAATTTTTCACTTCCTATTTGAGATATTTCTTCTTTGTTTTACTTGATTATTGCGTTGCTGTCTGTACCCTCCAGTCTGAAGTGATGAAGCTGTTATTGTGGAAAACTCAATAAAAAGTTACAGTTATGACCAAGAGTCTGCAGGGAGTCTCAGCATTAGCTGAATTGTAAACCTAGCCTCTGTCAAATTCAATCCTAAATTGGCTCAGATTTAAACTATTCAGACACATTTGCTGCAGAGGAAACTAGAATCAATAATTATCAACATGTGGGTGCCTCTGTGTGTTTTTCAGGCCAATAAGCTGAAGACGAAGACGATCCGTAACTCCCTGAACCCAGTGTGGAATGAAACGCTGACCTACGTGGGCATCACCGAGGAGGATATGCACCGCAAGACGCTCAGGTGAGCGCTGGGATAATTTAGGTTTCATCACATCTCATTTCAGAGCGATTACTGCTGCAGCCATTAATCAGGACGTCTTGACATCCAGTTTGTCATCCCTCATTAATTAAATCCTGCAGAGCCTCAACGCATTGCTGCAGTTTTACTGTTTCTACAAACATCATGGAAGTGCAGCATTAATCACTAGAGTCACAAGGAGAAATTCAATGTTTTTACAATGAAGGACGCTGAGTTTCTGCGTGAAGCAGCAGAAACGATTCATCAGCGGCTCAGAAGATTACAGAGGGACTGTTTCTGAAGGTTTGAAGAATGTCCTGACTCTACTAAATGTCCTCACTTTACAAAAACGTCTTAATTTTACAAAAAATGTCCCAAATTTACAAAAATGTCCTAATTTTACAAAAAATTTCCTAATTTTACAACGTCTTACTTTTAGAAAAAAATGTCCAAAATTACAAAAAATGTCCTAAATTTACAAAAATGTTCTAGTTTCACAAAAATGTCCTAATTTTACAAAAATGTCTTCCCTTTACAAAGTGAACCAAATTTACAAAAAAATCCTAAATTTACAAAAAATGTCCCAAATTTAAAGAAATGTCTTAATTTTATTTTAACAAATGGCCTCATTTTACAAAAAGTCCCAAGTTTACATAAATGTCCTAAATTTACAAAAATGTCCTAATTCTACAAAATGGCCCAAATATACAAAATGTCTCAATTTTACAAAAATGTCTTATGTAAAAATGTCCAAAATGTATAAAAATGTCCTAAATGTACAAAATGTCAGAATTTTTAAAAATTCCTCATTTTACAAAAATGTCCCAAATTTACAAACATGTCCTAATATTACAAAAATATCCTAACTTTATACAAAAATCTCCTCATTTTACAAAATGTCCCACTTACTTTACAAACATATCCTGAAATGCTTAAAAAAAACCCACTTTATAAAAACTTCCCCACTTACTTTACAAAAAACACATTCTATAGTGCCATGATTTCTGCTCATCATTAATAATTTTTAAAAAAATGTTGCATTTCTGACAATGCCATATGGTGGAATGAACAGCTTTGGTACTGCGCTCTCTGAATGCTTTTCTAGTTTTTGGAATTTTGTGATTAACTTTAACGAACCACAACAGGAGGTTCTTAAATCTGACATTTTCCTGCTGGAGTCTGGTCTTCGTGATTCTGAGGGTTTCATTGTCTGACGGCGTTAAATGATGGATGAGTTTCTAATCAGAACAAATAACAGAGCAGGAAGCTTTAATTACTGAGCTCAGGAGCAAACCTTTAATCTCAGCCCAACATTGAGATCGAATAAAGAAACTCTTCGTAACAAGCAGAAACATGGCAGCTGGTCGAGGTCAAAACGCTGTAGATCATCAAACATCAGAAGCAGCAGAATCTGTGGAGGCGTTTCTTTGTTTACTTCACTTTTTATCCTCAGTTCCTGATAAATCTGTTCATTTACATTCATCAGGACTCAGTAAAATGAAGTTCTCTTTGCTGTTCAGCATCACACGTGTAAAATAGCAGTAAAATCCGTTGATTCTCAGCTGTCGTTTCCAAGACACTTAAAGTTTGTGGAATTATAACTAAAAGCAATTTTATCTGTTCTGTTAAAGAGGAAAATAAATCTGTCCTCAATTTTAAACAGTGTATCATCTTTCTAAAAATATCCTCACGTCATGATGCTGCCCCCACCATGCTTCACATTATGATGCTGCCACCACCATGCTTCACATTATGATGCTGCCACCACCATGCTTCACACCATGATATGCTGTCGCCACTGTGCTTCACATAATGATACCGCCCCCACCATGCTTCACATTATGATGCTGCCCCCACCATGCTTCACGTCATGATGCTGCCACCACCATGTTTCATGTCATGATGCTGCCACCACCATGCTTCACATCATGATGCTGCCACCTCCATGCTTCACATCATGATGCTGCCACCACCATGTTTCACATAATGATACTGCCCCCACCATGCTTCACATCATGATGCTGCCACCACCATGCTTCACGTCATGATACTGCTGCCATCATGTTTCACATCATGATGCTGCCACCTCCATGCTTCACATCATGATGCTGCCACCTCCATGCTTCACATCATGATGCCGCCACCATGCTTCATATCAAGATGACGAACAATGCAAAGAAAGGTGCTCTTAAAAGAAAATCCCCAGAATGACACCATTTGTCAGCCAGAAACTGTAAAACTGAAAAATAATCCACTTTCCTGTCCTTGAATGCATCACATGCTGTGTGGTTCCATCTGGAAAAATAAATATTTAGCATAAAGCTAAACACAACCTGAACTACATTTATTCAAACACAGCTCAGAAACATGATTTTTTATTTATCTTCATCTATAATAAATCAGATTCCAATAACTAAAACAGGCTCTTTATTCCCGAACACCACAAATCTGCTGCCTGTAGTTTAGTTGATTTATTATTGAGTGAAAATATCTGATAATTCTGAGTCTGATTCAGTAACATGCTTTAAAAACAGGAGTTCAGAGAGTTAAAAGAAGCAGGTCAGTGTAAATATTTCTGTAAAATGTTCACAGCTCCTCCGATCTTCGTCCCATTAAAGTGGTTTTATTATCAGAATCTGGTTCCAGAGTGACATGATAGTCAGATAGAAATTTAAACAGTTCGTCTGTGCAGGCGGCCGACCTTCAACCGCTCCATCTCAGTCTACCTCCTTTATGAATAATAGAAAATCGCTCAGAGGTCAGCCGCACAGCGTTTCTCTTTCTGAATATATTTTCTGTGATTGTGTTTGTCATGAAAACAGTTTGGTGCCGTTCTGTTTGCCGGCACATTTGAAATGCTCTTTGTGCCCCTTTAATCCCACCGCAGAGCCGAGCGGCTGCACTCTGATCTGATGAGCTTCACTGAAAAGCACAAAAGGTTTTTTTCTGTTTTGACTCGGCTGCGCTGCCAGCAGTGTATCTGAAGGAATCTGTTTACTGATGAAGCTGCAGCACGAAAAAAACCATGAAAACGCTGCAAATCTCTGAGTTATTCAGAGGTGATGAAGTGAAGGAGCTGTTTCCTCGTTGCTGTCATGTCTTCTTTCTGGATTCATTTCTTGTTTCTCCTCTGTAGCTCTTTAAAGATGTGGGAAGGTCTAAATCAGTCTGGACTTCTGGACGTTGAAATTTTACATGATTCTTCTTTATAAACTGTTCAAACTCTGTCAGGTTCCACATGGATCATGAGTGAACAGAACTTTTCAGGTCCAGACACTAATTCTCAGTTGGATTGAAGTCTGGACTCAGTTCTCTTCAGACTGCATCAGGTTGTCCTCCAGGATTTCTCTAGACTTTGCTGCATTCATTTACCCTCTACCTTTACAAGCCTTCAGGACCTGCTGCTGAGAAACATCCTCACATCATGATGCTGCCACCGCCGTGCTTCCCAGTGGGGATGATATGTTTGTGATGATGTTCAGTGCTTGGTGTCCACCAAACATATCATCTAGTCTGATGGACAAAAAGCTCCATTCTGGTCTCCTCAGACCAAAGAACCTTCTTCTAGTTGACTTCAGAGTCTCCACATGTCTTCTGGTGAACTCTAGTCCAGATTTAATTTCAGATTTTTCCAACAGAGTCTTTCTCTTTGTCTCCCATAAAGCTTTGACTGGTGAAGAACAGACAACAGTTGTTGTATGAACAGTCTCTCCCATCTCAGCTGCTGAAGCTTGTAACTCCTTCAGAGGAGTCATAGGTGTCTTGGTGGCCTCCCTCACTAGTCTCTTTCTTGCTCGGTCTCTCAGTTTTTGAGGACGTCCTGCTCTAGTCAGATTTAGTCATGTTCCATATTCCTTCCATTTCTTAATGATGGATTTAACTGGACTCCAAGAGATATTCAGTAACTTGGAAATGTTCTTGTATCATCCTGATGGATGCTTTTCAACAACCTTTTCTCAGAGTTTCTTGGAGTGTTCTTTAGTCTTCATGGTGTAGCTCTATCCAGGAGTATTGACCTTCCAGATACAGGAGTCTTGATACTACAATCATTGAGAAACATTCACTGACCTCAGATGATTCACTTTAAATGTGGTGAAAACTTATGCAATGAGTTCTTTCACATTTAATATTTTCATTAAGTGACATTACTTTGCAGAAATCTGTTTTCACTTTGACATGACAGTTCTCCCCTTGTACAAGTCTTATCATAAAACTCAAATTATACTGAACATGATTCAAGGTTAATAAAAGAATTAAAGGAGAAAACTTTAAAGAGGGTGAATACTGATTATGTCCAGTGTAGATGAATAAGTGTGTGAACTCTGTGATCATCACCATCATCCTGACATTTACTGAATAACTGCAGCTCCTCCACTTTGATCTCGATCACTCGCTGACCTTTTTCAAAGCTGCTGAGAGCTGCTTCATCAGGAGCTTCTCTCTCCACCTCCTGCTGCTTACGAAGGCGTTTTATCAGAATGACAGAAGAAGAATCTGAGTCACTGAAGGAGAATCCCAGAGGAGGATCTGTCCTCGTTATCTGCTGCTTCTCATTCACTTACAGTCAAACTCCAGTTAGACGAGGAGGTCACCTGTCCAGGTGTAAATCTACAGTCTGAGCCACGAGTCTCTGTCTACAGACAGAGGAAACTAACAGGAGGAAAATGTTCTGAAAGTGATGATTAAAATCCTCCGCTTAATTCTGAAGAAGTAAAAATAGAAGTCATTTAAGATGCAGCAGCTGATAAAATATAGAAATAAAACTAAATTTATTCACAGCATGACAGGATGTTTATGAAAACACCTGATGTCAAGTTTATAAATGGATGGAAAAAGACATCTTAAAGAGAAAACCTTGATATTTAGACATTATGCAGGTTAACTTCACGATCTGGTTTCGCCTCTTTGTCTCCGTCCAGGTTGACTGTTTGCGATGAGGACAAACTGACTCACAACGAGTTAATTGGAGAATCCAGAGTTCCTCTGAAACGAGTGAAACCGGATCAGACGAAACGTTTCCACACCTGCCTGGAACATCCACCTCCGGTAACACAACAGACACATGACGGACTCACAACAGACACACAACAAACACACAACAGACACACGACGGACACACAAAAGACACACAACAGACACACAACGGACACACAAAAGTCACACAACAGACACACAACAGACACATCCACTTCCTGTCTGATTCTGTTTTTTCTCTCCTCAGCTTCCGTCTCCGACTGCGATGGGTGAAGCCCTTCGAGGAATCTCCTGCTACCTCCGAGAGGTAAACATCTGTTGGTCTTCAGATTCAGACAAACTAACTGTGATGTTCTGCTCTGAGGACACAACAAACATGAAGGGAACGTTCCTTGGATGTTCTCTAAAGGTTCTGTAGATCAGAGACACAGTCAGTCTCCATCAGTAGAACAAATAAAATGGTAAATCAGAGAATCGATCGTATCTGAACTGATGAATCAGAACCAGGTTCACTGAGTTCATCTGCAGCCTCCTGAACTTCTAGAGTCCAGGTTCTGAACATTTACAGGTTTAGTGGTTTTACTAGAATCTATTAAAGTCCAACACATGTGATTTTGCTGCAGCTCTTCTCCTCACCGTGAGGAAAAGGAGAAAGTAAAGTCTGAAGCTTCACATCGTGTCTTTGAATTCTCAGTCTGAGCTGAAAGCAGCGGGACAGAAAACTGCTCAGATTCTTTCTGATCTCAAACCATCGAGGACATATCAAAGAGTCTGTCGGCTTCCTGCAGTCCGACTTCGACTCTTTGTGGGTCTGAACTCATCATCTTTTCCTCTTGCGACTCTTTGGATTAGTTTTCTCTCATTTATCCGGACCCTTCTCTTGTCCAGATGCTGCTCTTAGATGTCAAACTGATTCTTTATAACAGGAAGAAGTTCAGCTTCTTCTCTCGTTGTTTAACTTCACATTTTTCTCATCAGTCTGAGCTCCTATTGTTTCCTCACTCTGACTTTCTCTCTTTAAAACACCAGAGAAATGTGACAATTAGTTCAGAATCTTAGCACGGCGGGAAACTGTTTCAAAATTGCCTCACATTCAGTAATAAAGCAGGAATAATTTCTTAAACTAAAAATTCTGAGCTGAAATTCTGACAAAAACTATATATAACAACAGAGGACAGAAAATTGTTTCTAAAGAGATATGAAATGACACGAATAAGACAGAAAATGACCCAAATCAAGAAAGCACAGACTGAAAATGAGAAAAATTAGATGCAAAATAAACCGAGACACAAAATGAGAAAAATGAAAAGATCAAGATGCAAAATTCTAAAGATCAGATGGCAATGAGAAAGACGACAAAAATGAGATGTAAAATTAAAATAAAATGAAACAACATGAGAAAAACGAGGCATACAATGAGAAACGATGAGACACAAAATGAGAGTAAATGTGCAAAATTAAAAACATAAGACGTGAAATGAGAAAAGATTCAAAATGAGAAACACTGGACACAAATGAGAAAAATGAAGTGCAAAATAATAAAAATGAGCTGTAAAATGACAAAAACAGACACAAAATGAGCAAAACAAGACACAATATGAAAAATAGGACACTTAATGAGAAAAACGAGATGCAAAATGAGAAAAATCTGACAAAGAAATTGAAAAGTCTGACAGAAATTGAGAAATATGAAACAATTACAATAGCTCACAGTTATTGAATATATAGAATTTTTTTCTGTATTTAAAAAAAAATCACAAAGATATCAGTGAAATTACAAAAATAGACTAAATTTCCATGTCTAGAACATTTTTAACAACTTATATGTATTTAAAAAAAATAAAAACAGTTATTCTAACTCTTAATTTTCTATAATGGAATCACTGAAATACATTTATCACAATAAAAAAGAATTTTTCATTATTTTATAGATTTATTCAAGGTCTTCTGTAAAAAGCTGTGTTACCTAAATGTTCTTACTGGCCTCTTAATGTCTCATGAGTGTTTTGTTCAGTTAATATCTAAATTACTGTTTAAAATCTGTAAGTTAACAAAACAAAATAAATTTGCAAAACAACAGTAAATTCTTCAAAAGAATTCCAGTAAAAAATGTCAAAAACCATAAGCTGAATTCTGAATTTTTTTGTCAGTCAGGTTTCAGTGAATGTTTTCAGCACATTTAAACTCATTTAGCACGAATCCTTATCTCTAAATGAAAAACTATGAATGTAGATTCAGATTTTCTGTCACGGACTTGTAAAGAAAACATTTCTGAGATATCAGGGTCTGATGGAACATTTTCAGACAATATTCTAACAAACAGGTTTTCATTTGTTCTGTCTGCAGCTAATTGACCTCAACTCAGCGACAAACAGCAGTCAGTGTGTCTCTGGTCCTTTTCACCGTTTCCCTGCAGAAATAAAGCCGTTTGAATAATTAGGAATGCAATGAAATGAAAGGCTCCGGTAGAAGCTTTTCAACCTTGACAAGAAAGTCTGATTAAACTAATTGGTAGCATCAAAAAATGTGTCTAATTAGCAGGTTCAGCTCCAAAGCATCAGAATTTATTACACAGTAAACTGAGTTCCAGTTAATTAATGATTTTTCTGTTGTTAATATTTATCATGTAAACTGCTGGTGGAGCAAAAGAAGAGCCAAGAAAATTCATTATTTCAGCCCAAAGCTACAAAACACAGAATAAATCAGCATTTTGTGAATGAAGATTACAATTAAATATAAGGACATGCCACTGTAGCAGCTGTCAATCAAACAAAGACACGCCCCTCCAGCTACTGTCAATTAACCGCAAGGACACGCCTCTCCAGCTGCAGTCAATCAAACACAAGGACACGCCCTTTCAGCTGCTGTCAATCAAACCGGCCCCTCCTACTGAAGTTTCTGATATTTATTTAAACCTTTATTTCTTTCTTTTAATCATAAAATCAACAAATAAAACATTTTCAGGCTGTAAAATAAGAGTACTAACTGATAAATTTGTTGTTTTAATCTTTAAATTAGTTTCTTCTTGGCCAGTTTTAGGGAAACTGGGGGTTCTGGCTGAAACACGTTGTTTCCGGGTCCTGAACATGTCAAACAGCAGATTTGAAGCCGCTGTGAATCCAGCTGTCAGAACATCTGGACGACCTCTGCAGCTTTTAAAGACAAGCCGGACGGATGTCTCACTCTGATGGGAAATCTGAGCCCGGCTGTCGGTCAGCTGCTCACCTGGACGGTGACCTTCCATCTCTGAAGAGCAGCAGATCTTCATTTCCAGCCAGAGAGTCTCGGCCCAAATCTAATTCGGCGCAGAGTTCATCTACAAAGCACCAACTGGAGGCGGCTAAGAGAGAAGCTGAGCTGCTGCTGACTCCCAGTAAAAGCCATCGATCTGTTCATTTTCTGACCTTTTTTCTTTTATTAGCTGCAGTTTTCTTTCTTTCTTTTTTTGGCGGGAGGTAATTTCGCCAGACTGAGCTGAAACCGTATGAAGCTCTTCATACAAATGGCTGGAATCACACTTTTGCCCTTTTTCTGAAGTTCAAACCGAAGCTTTTGTGTTTTCTGAGTGGCAGTAAAAGGTCGTGAAGTGATGATGGGTAATGAGGAGATGGGAGCTGATGGAGGGATCCTGAGAGAAGGAGGAGGAATGAAGCCAAGTGGGCGAGACAAAGATGGAGGATTAAACCATCGATCGACTCACCCTGCTGGTGAGATCAGATGGAAGGCCTGCCGTGATGAGTTCTAATGAACGCTGTCGGTGTGGAGGCGGCGCCCGTTTGACCTTCTCCTCTCTGCTTTGTGGGAACTTTTAGTGGATGATATTAAATTTACAGTTTATCAGCAGAAAATGGGATTATATGTGGACTCAGTGGGATTCAACTCCCACGAACTGCTGCTCTGTTTTTGGATGAAGCTAAAAATCGACATAACACTTTTAGCTTTATCTGGCGGCTTCAGTCACACTGTGAAAACAAACACTAGCATTGTACAGAATACTAAAAATATCAATACAGTTACAAAATGCATTCTGAATCTATACATCTAGTTTTCCATTTTTTTAAAAAAGAAAATTGAAATGAAATCACAAAAAAGTATTTTTTAAAAGGTAAAATTGCTAATTTATTCTGTCTGTCTGTTGGATCAGTACTCCTGGATAGAGCTACACCATGAAGACTAAAGAACACCCAAACAAACTCTGAGAAAAGGTTGTTGAAAAGCATCAGTCAGGAGATGATACAAGAACATTTCCAAGTTACTGAATATCTCTTGGAGTCCAGTTAAATCCATCATTAAGAAATGGGAGGAAAATGGAATATTAGTTAATCTGACTAGAGCAGGACGTAATCAAAAACTGAGACCAAGCAAGACAGAGGCTAGTGAGGGAGGAAACCAAGACCTCATCCTCTGGCGTCCCTGAAAGGCTTTTTATGTTTTCCTTTTACAGTATTGAGTAATAGTCAGACTGACCAAACCCAACTAAACTAACCTGACAATCCCAACATACCTGACTAACCTGAAAGACTATCCTCACCAGATTAAACTAACCCAGATTAACGTAACCAGACCAACCTAACATAACTGATCTACTTCCTTTGGTCTATCCTCAGTGGGAGAATGAACAGCTGCACAGTCTGGAGGAAAGAGGTCGTCTTCTTCTCTCGCTGCAGTTCCTGCCTCCTCTCAGCTCGGAGGACGAAGATGTCGAGGCAGGAAGTGAAGGTCGTCGCAGTGGTGGTCTCTGCGTCGGCGTGAAGCGTTGTGCCCACCTGGCAGCCATGGATGTCAACGGGTTCTCCGACCCCTACGTCAAAATGTAAGAACTCTGTTGTAATGAACTGTACGATTTCATCCTGCACTAACCCGAACCTAACCTGACAGGACTAACCAAAGTAACCTAACCTGATTAACATAATCTGACTAACCAAACCTGACCAGCCTAACTAGACTTCCCTAACTTGACTAATTGGTCAAGTTAACGAAATTGGTCACTAAAAGATTTACCAATTCCATTGCAAATCACAAGGACAATAAAAATATTCTATTCTACTTTATTGTAAACTAACCTGACAAACTTAACCTGATTACGGTAACCACACTATCCTTACATAAACACACTAACGTAGCCTGACTAACCCAACCAGATTAACCCAACAAAGCTTAACCTGACCTGACTAACTTGACAAACCTAACCAGACTAACCAAACTAACCTAACTTGACTAACATAATCTGACAAACCAAACCTGACCAGTCTAACCAGACTGTCTTAACCATTTGATGTGCAACATGGGTCAAGAGATACCCATTTTCCATTGAATTTGAATTTTTGACCCATGTTGTTCATGAAAGTGTTAAGTTAAATAAGAGGTCAAGGTCACGAAATTGGTAACCAAAAGATTTACCAATTATGTTGCAAATCGCAATGACAATAAAGACATTCTATTCTGAACTAACCTGACTAACTTAACCTGATTACAGTAACCACACTGTCCTTATATAACCACAGTAACGTAGCCTGACTAACCAAACCTGACCTGACAAACTTGACTAAAACAATCTGACAAACCAAACCTAACCAGCCTAACCAGACTGCATTAATTTCACTGTGGTCAAGGTCACGAAATTGGTCACCAAAAGATTTACCAATGATGTTGCAAATCGCAATGGCAATAAAGACATTCTATTCTGAACTAATCTCACTAACCTTACCTGACTTACATAACCCAACCTAACCCACCCTAACCACATCTTATTTAACCTAACTAAACTAGCCTGACTAATCTAATCCGACTAACCTAACCTAACCTGACTAACCTAACCCGAAAAAATAAACTTCACCTACCTAACTTTGCCTAACTCCATCTTCCCAAACCTGGCTTAGCCTGACTAACCTAACCTGACTTACGTAACCTAACCTAACCTAACCTAACCTAACCTGACCAGACTAAGTAAATCTGACTTACCTAACCTAACCCAACCTAACTCAATCTTACCAAACCTGATTTAACCTGACTAACCTTACCTTTGTTGTGTGCTTAGTGTTAGCCCTGAACTATGAAGCAGCTTCAACATATCCAGAATATGTTTTTGTTATCTGGCTTCACAAAACCAAACAACCCCAGTCTGGATAAGCTCGCTATCAACTCGTTATGTTGACTAGAATTTGTGAACCTGGATATGAGCATGCTTACATTAAAGACGTGGATTTGTCAACAGATAACCAATCACTAACATGGACTGGTTTATATTTCTGTATATGTAGGTTTTTATTCAATATTTAGTTAAATTATCATTGTAACAGCATAAAATTATTTAACAGATATCACAAACAAGACACATTAAGTATACAGTAAACAATCAAGTAATAGAAATAAAACCATTTTCATGCTGATGTGGAGGATAAATTCAGTAACTCATGTTCTCATAGTGTGTAAGGCAGTTCTAGCATTTCTGTTGCTTTAGGGTGTCAAATGGTTTTGACAGAAAGTAAAGAAGAAACAAAAAAACATCCTTGAACATCATACCTGCTCTGGAGGGTCAGCATCAGTTACCATGGTGATGTAGTCAGTAGGAAATGAACCACAACTGTAGACCTGAAAATCTAGGATTAAACAGAAATAAACACACAAATAAACAAAAATAAGAACAGCAAGACATCAACATTCGTTTTTTGGTACATTGTAAAAAAAAACAACTATAAAAATCTTACAATATGGTACAGTACTGTCATGTAGAAAAACTAAAAAATGGTGAAATTACTGCCAAATATTTGTAAAATAATGATACACTTTTGCAGATTTAAATGCAGTAAAACATTATAGTCTTATGGCCAAACATTGTAAAAATAAATAAATAAAAGCACTGCTAATAGTAAAAACACAATTTTTGATGTGGATGCTATTGAGTATTTTTTTTAACACTTAACATGTAAATTAACACCTTTTTTCTGTAGTATTAATTAGCTGATGTCCGTAATTTTAAAAAAAAGGAAACAATTATTTACAACTTTTCAGTTCTGAATATACAGGTTTTTTTTATTACTAGTTATTATCTGTAACTTAACAAAACATGAAAAATCTGTAAAATAACAGTAAATTAATCATAAAATTGTTGAAAACCATTTAAAAACATTCATTTTTTATATTGTAAGACACTCTGCCCAACAAGTGGGAGAATGTTTTTGTCTGTAATTTTAATTTGTATGCAATTTCTTTATTTAATGCAATTCTATACTATTATTTCTGTTGATGTTATTATTGTTAATTTTGTCCTTTTCAGTTTTTCCAGTATTTGAAACGCTCACTTTTACAGAATAGTGAAGCGGAGTTTTGTGAAAGAGTCAATTTAATAGAAGTGTATTTATTAGATTTTTATAAACAGACAAGAACAGAAGAAAACAGACGAGCTGTAATCGCGACAATGAAAGTGAGAAAAGCTAAATTTATACTAATATATAAACATCAACAAGTAATGTGTTTAGATGTGACCTTTATAGCAATAACTTGTTGTTCCTCCTGCAGACCTCACTGAGGACTAATTCTCACATTTCTACAACACTGAGACAATTAGAAGCTGGAGCTCTGCCATCTTATTAGCCGTTCTAATCAATGATGCCGTTTCTGTTGAAGAGAAAGCCCATCTGTCTGCTGGCAGGGAGGATAATAAAAGAAAAATCTCGTCCAGAGGAAACACCAGGGGCCACAGTCGGGGTTTAAGGCTTCTCCTCGCTTTTGTTTCCTCCGGTCCTCGAGAGACGCCAGCTTTGAAGAGGACGACAGGTTTAATTTTAATGCTGCACGCTGTCAGAATACAAACTGAGCCGGAGCCAGAACAAGGAGGCGACTGACAGCTGAGAGGTCGAACAGAAATTCAACAGTTTTAGAAGCGACTGCCGCCTCCAGAATATCAGCAGGCTGTGTCACTGCAGCACTTCAGCCAATATATTGGCTTAAAATAGGTCGATGCTCAACACTTCTAACTCTTTTGAAGGTATCCACATGTCTCTAGGTTACTTTACCTGCTCTGTGTCCCACATTATATCCAATCCAGCAGGTTTTTTGCCAGTTGAATGATCTTTAAAGGACAAATTCAGCTCATTTAATGCAGTTTTCCACCTGCCACACAGTAACTGCAGGTCCCACACCGTGACTAAAACGTTATTAATACATCAAAATCACATGATTTCAACCATGACGGTTATATTTAAAAGATTTTAGGCCATATTATAACCACATTTACATAAATTCCATTTGTAAATCATGTTATTTGTAGTCTAGTTTCCAAATATGAACAAGAACTTCATACAAACTAAACACATACAGCCTAAACATTAGAAATAACACTACAGGATTACCTGAAGTCATTAATATCAGCCCTGATTATAACATAGACTGCAAATGTTACTCTGCTCACACTTATTTGGTTACAAGAAATGTCTACAAAAAAATGAAGACAAACCTTTCTTCGTTACTATTTTTAAGACTGAATAACCATTTTGAGTAATATTTACAATATGTCTAAGTATAATACCCTAATCACAGAAGGTGTAATTATTTGATGAAGGTGAAATTTGTCACAACATACCACTGTGAATAAACAGAGACATCTTAGCCCACAAGTCATATTTTCCAGATGTAAAGGAATGTGATACAAAATAAATTAATAACAATTTTTTAAAAAAATCTCATTTTTAGATTTGTTTCAGTGAAGAAGAAATGCAACAATTACAACTTCAGCTAACATCATGACCCTTATCTCATATATCTGTCAAAGTAATTTTTTTTTTCTTGAAAATTGCTCAGAACAACTTTAGAAACAGGATTGTTTTTTTTAAGAAAAAATATTGAAGGTGTCTGATTGTTGGAGGTACGATTTTTAAAATTTGTCTCATTAGCACAGAAGAGACGGAGCTTATGAGCTATACTGCAACCAGCCACTAGAGGGCAATGCTTTGACATCCTTGAGTGTTGTTGTAGTTTCTGTATATGCGGCATAAAACTGAAAGCGCACAAAGACGAGTATCTCTTTTCTTAGTCTCGATTGACGAGGTGGAATCTGCCCACTAGTGGACAATCCTGGTGCAGCAGCTGTTGTTTACATCTCCTAATTTGTGCTTTTGGTGCCTCTTTCCTGTTTGAATTTAGCTTTAAATGAATAATAACTTCACCAAACCTCATCCTGATTTCAATGAGAGGATACTGGTATACTGGTGGTGAGCTAAAACTAAAAGATTAATTCCTTTTTGAAGCAGTCAGACATACCGACTCATGTCTGCAGAGTTGGACTTGATGAATCCACAGTGGATCAGCAGCCTCAGCTGTGAGACAACAGCTCAACTCTCAGAGTCAATTCAGAGGAAATGAACAGATTTAATATTCCAGCCAGCAGCTTGGAGCTCCTTCATCTCCCACACAGCGTCCCCGGACCGACAGCAGGGTACCAGGGACCTGAAATGGGGGTTGACAGCGATGAAGGGGAGGCAGCCGAGCGAGTCCACACCTTGCTTTTATCATTTCCTTGTGTCATCTTTAAAATAATTGGTCAGAACCAATTACAGCGCAACTCTGTCTGGTCCAGTAACTCTGCTGTTGCTGAGGCCTGTAGCTTCTGTTAATCATCTATCTACACTGTACCCAGACTATTGACGATATGGGGACATTATAGGGACACAAACATGTTAAGTTATGGTAAGATTAGTTAAAAGACAGTGGAAGGTTAACTTGGGTAAGATTAAGTTGTGGTAAAGTTAGAGGCAAGATGAAGGTCGGGAAGGTGAAGTTAAGGTTAGAGGCAGGTTACTTTAATAAATAATGCACCAACAATGTACCCAGATTACTGACAATGTGTCGACATCTATCTATAAAGTTACTTACACTGTAGGGACTCACAAAGGAGCCCTCAAAAAATAAAGTTAGCTTGAGTTAAGGTTAGTTTAGTAGGGCAACATGAAGTTGCGGTATAGCTAGAGCAAGGTTATTTAGGGTTGGGTTAAGGTTCAGGTTAGGTTATGGAGAATTATGGTTAAGTTAGGATAGAGGTAGACAAATTAAGGTTAGAGAAAGGTTATTTCAAGGTTGGGTTAAAGTTAATGATAAGGAAGCAAACTAAGGCTAAATATGGTAGGTTTAAGTGCTGAAAGGTTAAGTTTAAAGGGAGGTCCCTTTAAAGTTGGGTTAAGTTTATATTAGGTCAGAAAATGGTTAGATAATGGTTAGCAGAAATGTAAGGTTAACCATTCTATGCGCAACATGGGTCAAAAGTGACCCAAATCCAATGGAAGATGGGTATCTCCTGACCCACACTGCACTTCAAAGGGTTATGGGGGTCTGGTGAAGTTAGTGAAAAGTTGGGTTAAAGTTAAGTTTTTTCTACTTTAATATTGGGTTGATTTCAGTTTAGATTAGTAGAAGGTTAGGTTAAAGTCAGAGGAAGGTTAGGTATAGTAAGCTGGTGTAAAGCAAACTAAATTTTAGACCTTGTATTCAGTCGTCCGTTTGGTGCTGAGTTTCTGAGAGCTGCTTGAAAGTTCAGTTTAGAATCAGGTTCAGGTTTGGGTCCTGACAAAGACAAACGTGCAAAGTGCTGCACTGTAAAACTGACTTTGTGCAATTAATTATTAATCACAGCTTCATTACTGATGATTTGCACGATTTCATGCGACTGCAGCATGAAAGTGTTCCTGTAGAGCAGCAGTCTGCTGCAGGCTGCAGTAATTAAACTCTTTTTCAGTCCTCTCACTGTGGTTCTCTCATTAATGGATTTTTAATCAGCCTCACAGCCACAAAGTTACAAATCTGCAAGTCACTGATATGATCTGATGGTTCATGTCTGATCATTATAAACTAATGATGGTTCCATCAGGTTCGCTGCAGGATGTTTTGATAGCCATGCTGCTTAAATGTTGCCTTCATTTGTGTCAATTTCCAATGAACTTTACTTTAAGCAAAATCAAACAGCCATTATTAAAGCAGCATGTGTTAGACTCATTAATAATAAATTTGTACTTATATAAATGCATTTACCGGCTCCACACAGCGGCTAAATCATCACTCATGCAACTAAATCAAAAGTAAACTGTTCTTCTCTCCTTTTCAGATACCTGAAGCCTGACATACAGAAGAAATCCAAGCACAAAACAGCCGTGATGAAAAAGACCCTGAACCCTGAATTTAACGAGGTAAAAACCCCCAGCTGCTGCCCCCTGGCTGGCTGAAGCTTTAACAACCTCCTACACACTCTGTGCAGGTATTGTCTCATTTAAATCTGGCCCCTTCTGGCCACTTTGCCCTCCGATCTGCAGGAGAACCCTCTCAGGGGAAATGTCTCGTGTGTTTCTCCCACATACATGATAGCCAGAACATGCGTCTCCCATGATAAATTAGATTTTAACCCTTTCCAGTGATGGAAAAAGCTCAAGACATGGTGTCAAAAATGTGATGCACAATACCCACAACTTGACCCAAAACAACCACATGAAGAGGCAAAACTATCAACATGTGAGACAAAATTTGTAATTTAGGACTTCAGTAAAAACGCAAAGAAAAAAATGTGCTGATATTACGATGTATCATGAACACGCACAGTGTCGTAGTATCTTTTGTTGCTTTTTGGTCAAATAAAACTGACCATGATCTAAATCTATCGTGGGGATGAACAATTCTTGTGGTTCATCACTTGGTCGTTCAGGAGGTTTTTTATGCTGGACCTCGCAGCCCTTCACTCTGAACCTCTGCATGTTTCCTCTGCAGGAGTTTTTCTATGAGATCTCGCTGTCGGAGTTGGCCAACAAGACTCTGGAGGTGACGGTGTGGGACTACGACCTCGGACGCTCCAATGACTTCATCGGTGAGATCACTCCTCCAATCTGAGCATGAAGTGGAAAGTGACGCCCGGCGATCCACGAACGCCTCAGGGCTTTTTGGAAAACTCTCAGAAATCAATTTTTCTGCTGACGGGGAGTCAGTCTGTCAGTGATGGTGTAGAAAGTTTTTAACAGGATCATTCTCTGCTTCAGCTGTGAGAAAACGTTGTAAATATTAATGAGTCTAACACATGCTGCTCATTAGTGCCGGCAAAGCTGTTCAGCTTGTGGAGGTTATTACTGCATATTTATCACACAAACCATCTGTATTTCTGATCTCATACTTGTCCTGCGCTGATATTGGTAGTTTAGCTCATTCTGTCATTATGTTCATGTTCTAGTTTAATACGGGAACAGAGCACTTGTTGCTGGAGTTTCCATAGATATTGATAAATAATCGTTTTGGACTGGCTGCCATGAATCAGCAGAATCATGTTATCAGTTCCATTATCACGCAAATTTATTTGGAAGTAAGAACATTTATCAGCATTAATTGAGTGAAAAGTTATTTTTCGTTTCTAATGGAAATAATTTTTTTGCTGGTAAATGAAGAGTTTTCCAATGCATTTAAATGGTTAAAAGATATTTGTCATTAATTACAAAATTATGGAAACACTTGTGAACTTGTAAGTCCAAAAATGTTTATTTCGTACATTACAAATAATTCTGAGAGCTACATTAATTTGATAGACTTTAGTTTGGGTTAATAAGCAACGGGTCCTTGGAGGTGTCCACATAAAGACTGTATTGACTCCCAGCTAGGAGCAATAAAGACTCCCAGCTGGGAACCAAGATCATAAAGACTACCAGATGTCCACATAAAGACTGTAATGACTCCCAGATGGGAACAAAGACAATAAAGACTCCCTGCTTGGAACCAAGACCGTAAAGACTCCTCTGTGTCCACATGAAGACTGTAATGACTCCCAGCTAGGAGCAATAAAGACTCCCAGATGGGATCAAAGACAATAAAGACTCCCAGGTGTCTACATAGAAACAGTAAAGACTCCTCGGTGTCCACATAAAGACTATATTGACTCCCAGCTGGGAACCAACACCATAAAGACTACCAGATGTGCACATAGAGACACTAATGACTCTCAGGTGTCCACATAAAGACTGTAATGACTCCCAGATGGGAACAAAGACAATAAAGACTCCCTGCTTGGAACCAAGACCGTAAAGACTCCTCTGTGTCCACATGAAGACTGTAATGACTCCCAGCTAGGAGCAATAAAGACTCCCAGATGGGATCAAAGACAATAAAGACTCCCAGGTGTCTACATAGAAACAGTAAAGACTCCTCGGTGTCCACATAAAGACTGTATTGACTCCCAGCTGGGAACCAACACCATAAAGACTACCAGATGTGCACATAAGGACAATAGTGACTCTCAGGTATCCACAAAGATGATAAAGACTCACAGGTGTCCGTAGAGAGACAATAAACTCCCATGTGTCCGTTCAGAACAATCATGTCCTACAGGTGTAGATGCACAGGTGATCATGGACTCCCACATATTCACATTATTAAATTATTTTATTAAATTATAGGGGTCTCCAAAGGGTTGTCTAAAAACTCATGACTCCCAGATGTTCTTACAGGGACAATAACAGACATCTAACCCTTCCTGTGCCTCCTGTTGTTCAGGTGGCGTCTGTCTCGGCTGCCAGTCACAGGGTGACGCCCTCCGTCATTGGACGGACTGCCTGAAGAATAAAGGCCGCAGGGTGGAGCGGTGGCACATCCTGACCAATGAGCTGCCGCGAACAATGAGCCACGACTAATGCTGAGCAGCAGCAGTATGCAGACGGTCACTGTCAGGGATCACATGTTTTACAGGGATCCACTGGTTTCTTTAACGGACGAACGCAAGCAACTTCACCACAGGAAGCAGCAGTAACTGAGAGGACAGGTGTATTATATTATAAGAGGGACTATGAGGGTTGAAGGGCAGGGTGAAGCCAGAGCATCAGGGTGTGTGCCTTCATTACTGGTCATCTGGAGTTAAAGCACTGTCAGCACCACACCTGCACTCATACATACATGACAAGGTTACATATGGAGGGTAGAACTCACCAAAGTGAAGCAGACATTTTGTAGATTTGTCATATGACATCAATGCATGGGTTGTTTTTCACAACAGCCAGGTGAAATTCAGATCTTTAGTTTCTTACTTGCCGTTTCCATTCAGAATTTCCATGTTGACATAAACTTCTTGGGTATAGCAAATCAAATCATTTATTTTTTAAAAATTCTTATTCATTCTTCTTATGTTTTGTTTATGACTTTGGCTGCAGCCCTGCTAGTGGCGTGTTGTATAAGATTTATATACCCTTCTAATTCAGAATGTAAGAAACATGCATGGACGTATTGTGTTGCACCTGTAGACTGTATATAAAAGATGGCTGTAGCCACCGTGGCATCACTCATTGGTTTGCGGAGAACTATTTTGAAGCATACTCTGCTTATTCTTCTATTTTCCTCCAAGTGGGACCATAACTCACCAAACGAAAATCATGCTGTATTTAAAGAGTTTGAACGAATGAGTGAGAAAAGCTGATCCTTAGATGAAGTTCTGGGCTGATTATGATAATCTAAGCCTGATCCTGTGTTTAAGCCACACAGATGTTGTAAATCTGAATGATTTATTTTACTGACAATGCAGCAATATCAATCAGTATTTGATCATGTAAGTTCAGCATTTATTGGTCCTGTGCTGATTTTTGCTGGCAAACCTAAAACACATAAAACGACCCCAAACACAGTTGTAACATGTAAGAAGTATGTCCTACCTGATTCTGACTTAATACATGAGCACTAGCTGTAGGTCATAAAGCCTCCCAGAATACTTTGCCGTGGTGCCCCTTTACTGGCTAGACTCCCACAATGCTGTCTGCTTGCCAACACAAACTGTAGTCTGAATTACGCCTCCTCTGGTCTCTACAGTATTAAACAGTAAGAGGCTCCACCTGGTGGAACAACCAGGTACTACAGTTGATCTACAACACTTAAAGTGTGTATTATCGAGGAAAACGGTTCTGTTTATTGGCAGATCCTAAATATTAAATGATCTGGATCAGGGGTTTAAAAACTTGATTGTTTATTGGACTTGAAATAAAATCAGAGAAGTCGCCCCCTGTTGGCTGTTAGAAAGAATAGCTTCACTTTTTAGACCTGTAGGCTACAGCCATCTTTCATATACAAGCTACAGATAAAACTAATTTTCCAAATCTTCCTGGCCTACCTTTTACTCTCTGTTACTCTGTTACTCTCAGTTTTTAAGAAATGGATGTTCCCAGAGCATTTGTTGGAAAAGCACGTTTGGCTCATCGAGTTTATTAACATTAGACCGCTTTAGGTTTGTTTTGTTCTGTTCAGAACTGCCGACTTTCCAGCAACATTTTCAGGGTAGAAAAAGGCACTTCTGAGCAACCCAGAAAAGCTACTATGTGGGTCTAAATGCTGATCGGTTAAAGTTGGGGAAGACATCAAGGACCATTTCTGTGCCCTCTCAGCGTTGTCATCCAGTAAGAGCCTGTTCTCTGAAAACATACAGAAATTACACTGGAGCATTCTTAGAACAATTTCTGCTCGGCTATCTTCGAGTTCTTTTAAATTTTTATAGTACAAACTATGAATATCTATAAAGAAAACTGTGAAGTTTAAGATTGTGTTGTTTTAAAAGTTGCCCTTCGACCCACAGTTTTTCGCAAATTGAAACTTGAGGCTCTGTTTAATTGACAATTTCCAATATTTTCTTTTTTTTTTAAAACTTGGATTAGACTATTAAGCAATGCTTTTATTTTTGTGGTTCTACTTGTCAAAACTGCTCCATCAGTTTTGTATTATTGTGACATGCAGCTACATATGATTTGCAAAGTATCATTAGTTGACTCAGAAACTATTTGATCTATTTGTCCAATACTGCAGATTATGAGTCAATGTCATGTTGAGGAATAACTGTGAAGACCTTCACTTTATACTATCAGAGATGGTCTGGAGAAATTGCTCTAAAAATGATATGATTTGAGGTAGTATGAACCTTTTGTATTAAAAAGATATGCCAAAAAACCTGCTGAAAGTGGATCGAAAATGTTATCTCAGAGAGTATTTGTTAAATCAATGTAAAATTTCACAAATATCTTTATGAATATCCTTATTTTATGCTTTAGTTTCAGGGAAATCAGAGATGGCTGGAAGAAATAGTTTTAAAAAACTGATGAGCCTCAAATTTCAATGTGCAGAAGAAAACCCTGTTCAAAGTGGGTAAATGGGCAATTTTTAAAAAGTGTTTACCATAAAGAAATTGATAAATCAATCTAAAATATTGCAGATATCTTTACTTTATGGTATAATTATGGTTCCAGATGATTTCAGATGTAATAAACCATCAGTGTTGGTTGAAGGATGCGAATATGATGTCATTGTCATTTCAGAAACTTTTCTAACTTCTACTCCTTCCTCTCTTTATCAGCACAAAAAAGCAGTTTACAGAGGTGGCAGATTTACCATGAAAACCCAAAAGCAACCTCTGATTGTGAGCCGGTGACCGTTGTTCCACCCATAAAGCTCCGTATCGCACGGATCACGTCTCTATTGCACTCTTCAGTACAACTGTGAAAAAAACTCAGTGCATCCCGTTGGTGATGATTTCTCAATACAAGTGGTTCTTCCTCGTTGTTGCATGATGCAATATGTTGACTGTGGATCTCTATACTCCCCTTGCCTGTTTTCTAATCCAAGTGTTGAAGTGAGACATGAGACGTTCAGGTTCAGCTCCTGTTCCATGTTTACAGTGTTCTTGTTCCTTCTTATGCACGACTGAATGTATGAGTGTGGCTTTCTACACGATATCGTTGTTTACACTGATCTCGTGCTTTACAGGTGTTCTTACATTTCTATCAGGTGTTTTATGTACGATGCAACAATAAATTTGGAATGCAACACAGACGGCAGACTCAATCTGTTCTCATGCTGTGTTCAGTGGGGTCATGCTGCCCCCTACAGGCACAAAACACAATCGCACAATGTCAAGAACGGCTGCACACATCTAGATATACTCACACATTCACTCAAAGAGCTTCCGTTTGAAAAGATGGCCAATGTTTCAAACAACCGGAAAGAAACACAAAGATACTCAAAACAACTGCAAAGACCCACAAAATACAACAACAAAAAGACACAAAAACACAAGGAAGAGATGCAAGATGAAAAATCATATAAAACTCAGCGATGCGAAAAAGTCCAGAAAGAGATGCAAATCAATTAAAAAGTCATGCGAAACAGATGCAAAAATATATTAATTCAATGCAAAAAGAGATAAAAACCACCTTTAAGACACACAAAATGGCGACAAAAAGACACAACACAAGAAAGAGATGCAAATCAATTAAAAAATCATCCAAAACAGACACAAAAATATACTGTCAATGCAAAAAGAGATTAAAAAGAAACACCTTTAAGACACACAAAAAACCACAAAAACACAAGAAAGAGACGCAAAATGAAAATAAATTGTATAAAACAACTTCAATGATGCAAAAAAAGTCCAGAAAGAGATGCAAATCAATTAAAAAGTCATGCGAAACAGACGCAAAAATATATTAATTCAATGCAAAAAGAGATAAAAACCACCTTTAAGACACACAAAATGGCGACAAAAAGACACAACACAAGAAAGAGATGCAAATCAATTAAAAAGTCATGCGAAACAGACGCAAAAATATATTAATTCAATGCAAAAAGAGATAAAAACCACCTTTAAGACACACAAAATGGTGACAAAAAGACACAACACAAGAAAGAGATGCAAATCAATTAAAAAATCATCCAAAACAGACACAAAAATATACTGTCAATGCTAAAAGAGATTAAAAAGAAACACCTTTAAGACACACAAAAAACCACAAAAACACAAGAAAGAGACGCAAAATGAAAATAAATTGTATAAAACAACTTCAATGATGCAAAAAAGTCCAGAAAGAGATGCAAATCAATTAAAAAGCCATGCAAAACAGATGCAAAAATATACTAATTCAATGACAAAAAGACATAAAAACATACAAGAGATGCAAAACGAAAACAAATCGTAGAAAACAACTGCAAAGACTAGAAAGTGATGCAAGCCAATTAAAAACTCATGCAAAACAGATGTGAAAATCACTTCTAAGCAATGTTCCCTGTAATTTTTCCTGAGTGTGAGCAAACACACAAACTCCCTGAGCGTCCCTTGGACCACTGTGAGCAACATCAGACGTGTGCACTGTGGTCACACCAGCATCACATCCATTCAAGTTACATGGTTCATTAAAAGAATCAAATTACAGCATTTACATTTCTGTTAAAACACTTTGTCAACAGGAGCCAGTTGAAGGCTGCAGTGATTTTAGTGACACTACAATGTATAAGAGTGAAGTTATTGAATATTTGTCTCTCTTTACTGTTGCAGCGGTTTTGCAAATTGCAGACGGACCCTGTTCACTCCATAGACACCAATGTTATTCCTGTAGCTTGAAAGACAGCTACTTTTGATAAAACTGGGCTTGTAGCACATTGTCTGCCTTGCAACAATGGGAAAGAGGCACCGTTTATGTTTTGACAACCTATATCTAATGAGTTATTGATGCTGGAAGTCTGAATCTGTGAATATCTTTCCAACTTTACTGAACTTGGGGCCACTACCACCTAAGGAGTGATATATTTAATTTTGAAAAAAGCATTTAGCCATACTTAAAACTTTAAGTGCTTTATTAACACGGAACTAAACATTTTGTATTGTTTTATTATCACAGGTTCTGTCTGAAAAGAGGTGGCATCATTTTAAGTAGTGAAATCAAACTAATAAAATGTAATGACCAACCAGCGAGCAATACTGGATTCTGCAAAAACATAAACAACGTTTTTTAAAAATCTAAATCTTATCTTAACACAGTTAATGTATTAACTTATTTTTGTGTGTATGCATGTATTTATTGATTTATTTAGTACTGTTAACATATCAGAGTTCTGAGTGAGTTTTTCTTAAGATAGACAAAGGCCATTTATTGATTACATATAGGCTGTTAAATGTTTATTAAAAACTAAAAAGCATTTAAAAAAAACTACTTAGGCATTTATTGAGTCACTAAAATACTGTAGAGTACAGACCACATCAGCATGATTATAAGCATCCTCTGGTAAATGAACAACCAGATACTGATGTCTCTCACCATATGGACTTCAGGAGATGACTGGGGGATGATAAACTGTGACCTACTGGTTGGGTTCTCTCTGTTCTCATGTTTCTTACATGTTTGTCCCCTGACAGCCGGGTCCTAATGTTTTTTGAGCAACACACCATACTATGACGTTTTTACAATGATGGTTCTACTATGGAACCAGTTTGACATGTTCAGGTGTTCTTTGTGTGAAAACTCAGAGATTTCAGGTATCAGAAGGTGGTTTTCAACTTTCTTTGTTAACTTTCTGCTTCAACTTTAAACTAAATTTCCTTCACTAACCCAGCCCTCTGGACTTCCAGGAAGCTGTGTTCCTATTGGCTGTCCAGGTGGCTGCTTGGTGTTATCAGGAACACCTGAGCAGCTCAGTGTCTTCCTGCTTTATGTGGCTGCAGACAAACATTTCCTCTGCTTCTCTTCACCAGTGAACCGGGTTTAGCTGCGTTGCTTTTGTTTGTTCTTTAGGCGTTGGCTTGCAGCTTCCAGCAGTAAAATAGACTTTAATGTGTTTCTTGGTGTGTTTTAGGGCTTTGTACTGGATAGTTGTCTTGGTAAATGTGGTTCTTTAGCCACAGTCAGCACATGGTGCTAATGTGTGCAGTGATTAGTGGATTTGGTACAGCTGAGTTGTGTCTTTATCTTGGCTGTAGTGAGTCTTCAGAGGTTTCTGGTCAGACACATTCTGTATTCTGGTTTGAGAACCAACGTTGGTTGTCCAGAAGGTAAGAGTTCCTGTCCTGATTCTCTGTTCTCAGAGGTTCTCTGGTAGGCTGCAGGAGACTTTAGCGTTTGGGTTGTGCTAGTTTGGTTTTTGTACGGTTTCATTTGGACGACTATCTTGAGGCCCCTCCATGTGGTTTAGTGAGGTTTTCTGGAACAGTTCTACAAAGCAACCTGCAGCAGAAGAGACTTTGAGAGTTTTTAGGAAGTTCTGGAGACCAGACTTTAGAGCAGCAGAAACATTTGTCAGCAGTTTGAGCAGGAGAAGGTGAGCTTCAGAGTAGAAATGAGACAGAAACCTTCTTGACCCGTGTGGTGAGGTCCTGTACCAAGAGTTTGAGCAGGTTGTGAAGAGTCTGTAGTTCTTTGGTCTGAAAGCACAAGAATCAACTCATTAAAGGAGAAAACAGGAGATATTGTTGGTTCTTCTGTCGCTCTGCAGTTTCCTTAGACTGAATATCAAGTTTATATTTTAAATGATTTACCATGTGAGCCCAAGAAGACTTCAATAAACTCCCTCCATCCCCTCGACACAACATATTTTATTACCACTTTAAATCTTTTTTTTTGTTTGTTGTTGAGCTTTAATCATAGTTTTAGCATAGTTTTTTTCTCTTTGCTTGTATAGTTTTGTAATCTGTGTGAAAGGTGCTAAACAAATAAAGTTGAATTGATAAACTGAATAATTGACTAACTCATGATTGTGACAACAGAAGTATTTTCATTGTGATTTAAGGGTTTGTTTCATTTTTAAGGTTGGGGTTAAAATCTTGACAGTAAAAAAAGATTAAAGAAATAAACTACAGTAAAAAAGTAATTAAATCAAAGGAAAACATTTAATAAAACTTTTAAAAAGAAAATTAAACATTAAATACAATTAAATTATATTAGACAAAATATTTAATTAGATAATTAAACAGAAGATACAAAGCATGGAATTATGAAATTAAACAAAATTTTTAAACAAAAATATTAAACATTAAAGATGAAATATTTTAAATAATTAAACCTTTAAAAAATACAATTAAACAAGAATATTACACATTTAGCAAAATATAAAACATTTAATTAGATTATGAAACCTTTAAAAGTCAAAACATTTAATTAAAAAAGTAAATGTTTAATTAGAAAATTAAATCTTAAAGACACTAAAACTTTAAATAGGAATTAAACAGAAAATACAATGAAGCATTAAAAAAGAAAATTAAACATTAAAAGGTGGTAAAACATTTAAAAAGAAAAACCTTAACAAAGATTTAATCAAAAAATTAAACATTGGGAAAGAAAAGGAAATTTTTCAAACAAGCCGATAAAACATTTGAAAAAACAACAATTAAACATTAAAAAGACAAAACATTTCGAAATCAGATCAGACATTAGAACAGAATAAAAGGTGAGAAAAGAGCAAAACTAAACATTGAAGAAGAATCAAACTGAAGATAAAACCTTTGAAAAGACACCAGTTAGACTTTAGAAGATCAAATCAAACAGAGGAGACAATAAAACGATCAAAAAGAGCAAAAACAGATAAAAGTCTTCAAGTGTTTTCTAGTCTGAAATGAAAACATCAAGTTGTTTCTTCAAACATTTTCTCTTTCTATGTTCTTGGTTTGATTGTGGACAGATTTACTAAGAACTTATTTCAGAAACCGATTTCCAGATAAAGTCTACTGGAGGTTTAAGGCATCGATCAAACTAATGTTACCTTCTGATCTCCACAAACTTTACTGTTCAGTGAAGAGAATCAAAGTTTGTTCAGGATTTCTAAAAAAACCCACAGGTGAAAGTCTGAGAAGAACTCAGATGGATGGTCTAAATGTGAAATCAAGACTCATGGTCACAAGTTTTAAGGCTTCTGTTAACCAGAAACTTCAAACTAACAGAGAAGTACTGAGAAACTTTTAAAACTTCAGTCCTTGGACTGTCTGAAGGTTCAAACTAACAGAGAAGTACTGAGAAACTTTTAAAACTTCAGTCCTTGGACTGTCTGAAGGTTCAAACTAACAGAGAAGTACTGAGAAACTTTCAAAACTTCAGTCCTCAGACTGTCTGAAGGTTCAAACTAACAGAGAACTACTCAGGAACTTAGAAGATATCAGTCCTTGGGCTGTCTGAAAGTTTAATCTAACAGAGAACTACTGTGGGACTTAGAAAATTTCAGCCCTCAGACTGTGTGAAAGCTCAGGTCCTGAAGACTCGGGAGGTCTGGAGGCTTTGGAAAGTCTTGGAACTGAGGGTTCAACCCTCCAGCTCAAAGGCGTAAGTCCAACCTCCTGAGAAAAATGGTCGAGTCGAGACTCGAGTTAAAAAAAAAAACTCGAAAACGACGAAAAATAGATGATAAATGCGCAAAAAAAAAGAAGAATTAGTATCTGAGCAAGTAGCTCAGG